>NW_027476342.1:0-294103 GCF_051020955.1 Megalopta genalis
TTCAAATCCAAGCGAAACACATGATTTAGCTTCAAAACAATGCGAAATAGAAGGCTTAGCATCAAATCCATGCGACACAAATTATTTAGCTTCGTATACTTGCGATATAAGTGATATAGCTTCAAATGCAGGTGACACAAACGAGTGATCTTCAAATCAAGCGTAACACATGATTTAACTTCAAATCAATGGGAAGTAGAAGATTTACCTTCAAATCCATGCGAAACAAATGGTTTAGCTTCAATACTTATGTTATACATGATTTAGCTTCAGCTTCATGCGAAACAAACGAGTTAGCTTCAAATCCAAGCGAAACACATGATTTAACTTCAAATCAATGCGAAGTAGAAGATTTACCTTCAAATCCATGCGAAACAATTGGTTTAGCTTCAAATACTTGTGATATACATGATTTAGCTTCAGCTGCATGCGAAACAAACGAGTTAGCTTCAAATCCAAGCGAAACACATGATTTAGCTTCAAAAACAATGCGAAATAGAAGGCTTAGCATCAAATCCATGCGACACAAATTATTTAGCTTCGTATACTTGCGATATAAGTGATATAGCTTCAAATGCAGGTGACACAAACGAGTGATCTTCAAATCCAAGCGTAACACATGATTTAACTTCAAATCAATGGGAAGTAGAAGATTTACCTTCAAATCCATGCGAAACAAATGGTTTAGCTTCAAATACTTATGATATACATGATTTAGCTTCAGCTTCATGCGAAACAAACGAGTTAGCTTCAAATCCAAGCGAAACACATGATTTAGCTTCAAATCAATGCGAAGTAGAAGCTTAGCATCAAATCCATGCAACACAAATTATTTAGCTTCTTATACTTGCGATATAAGTGATAAAGCTTCAAATGCAGGCGAAACAAACGAGTGAGCTTTAAATCCAAGCGCAACACATGATTTAACTTCAAATCAATGCGAAGTAGAAGATTTACCTTCAAATCCATGCGAAACAAATGGTTAGCTTCAAATACTTATGATATACATGATTTAGCTTCAGCTTCATGCGAAACAAACGAGTTAGCTTCAAATCCAAGCGAAACACATGATTTAGCTTCAAATCAATGCGAAGTAGAAGGCTTAGCATCAAATCCATGCAACACAAATTATTTAGCTTCTTATACTTGCGATATAAGTGATAAAGCTTCAAATGCAGGCGAAACAAACGAGTGAGCTTTAAATCCAAGCGCAACACATGATTTAACTTCAAATCAATGCGAAGTAGAAGATTTACCTTCAAATCCATGCGAAACAATTGGTTTAGCTTCAAATACTTGTGATATACATGATTTAGCTTCAGCTGCATGCGAAACAAACGAGTTAGCTTCAAATCCAAGCGAAACACATGATTTAGCTTCAAAACAATGCGAAATAGAAGGCTTAGCATCAAATCCATGCGACACAAATTATTTAGCTTCGTATACTTGCGATATAAGTGATATAGCTTCAAATGCAGGTGACACAAACGAGTGATCTTCAAATCCAAGCGTAACACATGATTTAACTTCAAATCAATGGGAAGTAGAAGATTTACCTTCAAATCCATGCGAAAACAAATGGTTTAGCTTCAAATACTTGTGATATACATGATTTAGCTTCAGCTGCATGCGAAACAAACGAGTTAGCTTCAAATCCAAGCGAAACACATGATTTAGCTTCAAATCCATGCGAAAACAAATGGTTTAGCTTCAAATACTTGTGATATACATGATTTAGCTTCAGCTGCATGCGAAACAAACGAGTTAGCTTCAAATCCAAGCGAAACACATGATTTAGCTTCAAATCAATGCGAAATAGAAGGCTTAGCATCAAATCCATGCGACACAAATTATTTAGCTTCGTATACTTGCAATATAAGTGATATAGCTTCAAATGCAGGTGAAACAAACCAGTGATCTTCACATCCAAACGTAACACTTGATTAACTTCAAATCAATGCGAAGTAGAAGATTTACCTTTAAATCCATGCGAATCAAATGGTTTAGCTTCAAATACTTGTGATATACATGATTTAGTTTCAGCTGCATGCGAAACAAACGAGTTAGCTTCAAATCCAAGCGAAACACATGATTTAGCTTCAAATCAATGCGAAGTAGAAGGCTTAGCATCAAATCCATGCAACACAAATTATTTAGCTTCTTATACTTGCGATATAAGTGATAAAGCATCAAATGCAGGCGAAACAAACGAGTGATCTTCAAATCGGAGCGTAACACTTGATTTAACTTCAAATCAATGGGAAGTAGAAGATTTACCTTCAAATCCATGCGAAACAAATGGTTTAGCTTCAAATACTTATGATATACATGATTTAGCTTCAGCTTCATGCGAAACAAACGAGTTAGCTTCAAATCCAAGCGAAACACATGATTTAGCTTCAAATCAATGCGAAGTAGAAGGCTTAGCATCAAATCCATGCAACACAAATTATTTAGCTTCTTATACTTGCGATATAAGTGATAAAGCTTCAAATGCAGGCGAAACAAACGAGTGAGCTTTAAATCCAAGCGCAACACATGATTTAACTTCAAATCAATGCGAAGTAGAAGATTTACCCTCAAATCCATGCGAAACAATTGGTTTAGCTTCAAATACTTGTGATATACATGATTTAGCTTCAGCTGCATGCGAAACAAACGAGTTAGCTTCAAATCCAAGCGAAACACATGATTTAGCTTCAAATCAATGCGAAGTAGAAGGCTTAGCATCAAATCCATGCGACACAAATATTTAGCTTCGTATACCTTGCGATATAAGTGATATAGCTTCAAATGCAGGTGACACAAACGAGTGATCTTCAAATCCAAGCGTAACACATGATTTAACTTCAAATCAATGGGAAGTAGAAGATTTACCTTCAAATCCATGCGAAACAAATGGTTTAGCTTCAAATACTTGTGATATACATGATTTAGCTTCAGCTGCATGCGAAACAAACGAGTTAGCTTCAAATCCAAGCGAAACACATGAGTTAGCTTCAAATCAATGCGAAATAGAAGGCTTAGCATCAAATCCATGCGACACAAATTATTTAGCTTCGTATACTTGCAATATAAGTGATATAGCTTCAAATGCAGGTGAAACAAACCAGTGATCTTCACATCCAAACGTAACACTTGATTTAACTTCAAATCAATGCGAAGTAGAAGATTTACCTTTAAATCCATGCGAATCAAATGGTTTAGCTTCAAATACTTGTTGATATACATGATTTAGTTTCAGCTGCATGCGAAACAAACGAGTTAGCTTCAAATCCAAGCGAAACACATGATTTAGCTTCAAATCAATGCGAAGTAGAAGATTTACCTTTAAATCCATGCGAAACAAATGGTTTAGCTTCAAATACTTGTGATATACATGATTTTAGTTTCAGCTGCATTCGAAACAAACGATTTAGCTTCACATCCAAGGGAAACCACATGATTTAAATTCAAATCAATACGAAGTAGAAGATCTTACCTTCAAGTCCATGCGAAACAAGTGGTTTAGCTTCAAATACTTGTGATATACATGATTTAGCTTCAGCTGCATGCGAAACAAACGAGTTAGCTTCAAATCCAAGCGTAACACATGATTTAACTTCAAATCAATGGGAAGTAGAAGATTTAGCTTCAAATCCATGCGAAACAAATGGTTTAGCTTCAAATACTTTTGATATACATGATTTAGCTTCAGCTTCATGCGAACAAACGAGTTAGCTTCAAATCCAAGCGAAACACATGATTTAGCTTCAAATCAATGCGAAGTAGAAGATTTACCTTCAAATCCATGCGAAACAAATGGTTTAGCTTCAAATACTTGTGATACACATGATTTAGCTTCAACTGCATGCGAAACAACACGAGTTAGCTTCAAATCCAAGCGAAACACATGATTTAGCTTCAAATCAATGCGAAGTAGAAGATTTACCTTCAAATCCATGCGAAACAAATGGTTTAGCTTCAAATACTTGTGATACACATGATTTAGCTTCAACTGCATGCGAAACAAACGAGTTAGCTTCAATCCAAGCTAAACACATGATTTAACTTCAAATCGATGCGAAGTAGGAGATTTACCTTCAAATAAATGCGAAACAAATGGTTTAGCTTCAAATACTTTGTGATATACATGATTTAGATTCAACTGCACGCGAAACAAACGAGTTGGCTTCAAATCCAAGCGAAACACATGATTTAGCTTCAAATCAATGCGAAGTAGAAGGCTTAGCATCAAATCCATGCGACGCAAATTATTTAGCTTCGTATACTTGCAATATAAGTGATATAGCTTCAAATGCAGGTGAAAACAAACCAGTGATCTTCAATCCAATACGTAACACTTGATTTAACTTCAAATCAATGGGAAGTAGAAGATTTACCTTTAAATCCATGCGAAACAAATGGTTTAGCTTCAAATACTTGTGATACACATGATTTAGCTTCAACTGCATGCGAAACAAACGAGTTAGCTTTCAAATCCAAGCGAAACACATGATTTAACTTCAAATCGATGCGAAGTAGGAGATTTACCTTCAAATAAATGCGAAACCAATGGTTTAGCTTCAAATACTTGTGATATACATGATTTAGTTTCAGCCGCATGCGAAACAAACGAGTTAGCTTCAAATCCAAGCGAAACACATGATTTAGCTTCAAATCAATGCGAAGTAGAAGGCTTAGCATCAAATCCATGCAACACAAATTATTTAGCTTCTTATACTTGCGATATAATTGATAAAGCATCAAATGCAGGCGAAACAAACGAGTGAGTTTTAAATCCAAGCGTAACACATGATTTAACTTCAAATCAAAGCGAACTAGAAGATTTACCTTCAAATCAATGCGAAACAAATGGTTTAGCTTCAAATACTTGTGATATACATGATTTAGCTTCAACTGCATGCGAATCAAACGAGTTAGCTTCAAATCCAAGCGAAACACATGATTTAGCTTCAAGTCAATGCGAAGTAGAAGGCTTAGCATCAAATCCATGCAACACAAATCATTTAGCTTCTTATACTTGCGATATAAGTGATAAAGCTTCAAATGCAGGTGAAACAAACGAGTGAGCATTAAATCCAAGCGAAACACATGATTTAACTTCAAATCAATGCGAAATAGAAGGCTTAGCATCAAATCCATACGACACAAATTATTTAGCTTCGTATACTTGCGATATAAGTGATATAGCTTCAAATGCAGGTGAAACAAACGAGTGATCTTCAAATCCAAGCGTAACACTTGATTTAACTTCAAATCAATGGGAAGTAGAAGATTTACCTTCAAACCATGCGAAACAAATGGGTTAGCTTCAAATACTTGTGATATACATGATTTAGCTTCAGCTGCAAGCGAAACAAACGAGTTAGCTTCAAATCCAAGCGAAACACTTGATTTAGCTTCAAACCAATGCGAAGTAGAAGGCTTAGCATGAAATCCATGCAACACAAAGTATTTAGCTTCTTATACTTGCGATATAAGTGATAAAGCTTCAAATGCAGGCGAAACAAACGAGTAAGCTTTAGATCCAAGCGTAACACATGATTTAACTTCAAATCAATGCGAAGTAGAAGACTTATCTTCAAATCCATGCGAAACAAATTGTTTAGCTTCAAATACTTGTGATATACATGATTTAGCTTCAAATGCAGGTGAAACAAACGAGTGAGCTTTAAATCCAAGCGTAACACATGATTTAACTTCAAATCAATGCGAAGTAGAAGCTTTAACTTCAAATCCATGCGAAACAAATGGTTCAGCTTCAAATACTTGTGATACACATGAATTTGCTTCAGCTGCATGCGAAACAAACGATTTAGCTTCACACCCAAGGGAAACACATGATTTAACTTCAAATCAATGCGAAGTAGAAGGCTTAGCATCAAATCCATGCAATACAAATTATTTAGCTTCTTATACTTGCGATTTAAGTGATATAGCATCAACTGCATGCGAAACAAACGAGTTAGCTTCAAATCCAAGCGAAACACACGATTTAACTTCAAATCAATGCGAAGTAGAAGATTTAGGTTCAAATCCATGCGAAACAAATGGTTTAGCTCCAAATGCTTGTGATATACATGATTTGGTTTCAGCTGCATGCGAAACAAACGAGTTAGCTTCAAATCCAAGCGAAACACATGATTTAGCTTCAAAACAATGCGAAGTAGAAGGCTTAGCATCAAATCCATGCAACACAAATTATTAAGCTTCTTATACTTGCGATATAAGTGATAAAGCTTCAAATTCAGGCGAAACAAACGAGTGAGCTTTAAATCCAAGCGTAACACATGATTTAAATTCAAATCAATGCGAAGTAGAAGATTTACCTTCAAATCCATGCGAAACAAATGGTTTATCTTCAAATACTTGTGATATATATGATTTAGTTTCAGCTGCATGCGAAACAAACGAGTTAGCTTCAAATCCAAGCGAAACACATGATTTAGCTTCAAATCAATGCGAAGTAGAAGGCTTAGCATCAAATCCATGCAACACAAATTATTTAGCTTCTTATACTTGCGATATAAGTGATAAAGCATCAAATGCAGGCGAAACAAACGAGTGAGCTTTAAATCCAAGCGTAACACATGATTTAACTTCAAATCAAAGCGAAGTAGAAGATTTACCTTCAAATCTATGCGAAACAAATAGTTTAGATTCAAATACTTGTGATATACATGATTTAGCTTCAGCTGCATGCGAAACAAACGAGTTAGCTTCAAATCCAAGCGAAACACATGATTTAGCTTCAAATCAATGCGAAGTAGAAGATTTACCTTTAAATCCATGCGAAACAAATGGTTTAGCTTCAAATACTTGTGATATACATGATTTAGTTTCAGCTGCATTCGAAACAAACGATTTAGCTTCACATCCAAGGGAAACACATGATTTAAATTCAAATCAATACGAAGTAGAAGATTTACCTTCAAGTCCATGCGAAACAAGTGGTTTAGCTTCAAATACTTGTGATATACATGATTTAGCTTCAGCTGCATGCGAAACAAACGAGTTAGCTTCAAATCCAAGCGTAAAACTTGATTTAACTTCAAATCAATGGAAAGTAGAAGATTTACCTTCAAACCATGCGAAACAAATGGTTTAGCTTCAAATACTTGTGATATACATGATTTAGCTTCAGCTGCATGCGAAACAAACGAGTTAGCTTCAAATCCAAGCGAAACACATGATTTAGCTTCAAATCAATGCGAAGTAGAAGGCTTAGCATGAAATCCATGCAACACAAAGTATTTAGCTTCTTATAGTTGCGATATAAGTGATAAATCTTCAAATGCAGGCGAAACAAACGAGTAAGCTTTAGATCCAAGCGTAACACATGATTTAACTTCAAATCAATGCGAAGTAGAAGACTTATCTTCAAATCCATGCGAAACAAATGGTTTAGCTTCAAATACTTGTGATATACATGGTTTAGCTTCAACTGCATGCGAAACAAACGAGTTAGCTTCAAATCCAAGCGAAACACATGATTTAGCTTCAAATCAATGCGAAGTAGAAGGCTTAGCATCAAATCCATGCAACACAAATTATTTAGCTTCTTATACTTGCGATATAAGTGATAAAGCTTTAAATGCAGGCGAAACAAACGAGTGATCTTCAAATCCAAGCGTAATACGTGATTTAAATTCAAGTCCATGCGAAACAAATGGTTCAGCTTCAAATACTTGTGATACACATGAATTTGCTTCAGCTGCATGCGAAACAAACGAGTTAGCTTCAAATCCAATCGAAACACATGATTTAGCTTCAAATCAATGCGAAATAGAAGGCTTAGCTTCAAATCCATGCGACACAAATTATTTAGCTTCGTATACTTGCGATATAAGTGATATAGCTATCACTATAGCTGCGATATAGTGATATAGACGAAACAAACGAGTGCTCTTTAAATCCAAGCGTAACACGTGATTTAACTTCAAATCAATGCGAAGTAGAAGATTTAGGTTCAAATCCATGCGAAACAAATGGTTTAGCTTCAAATGCTTGTGATATACATGATTTGGTTTCAGCTGCATGCGAAACAAACGAGTTAGCTTCAAACCCAAGCGAAACACATGATTTAGCTTCAAATCAATGCGAAGTAGAAGGCTTAACATCAAATCCATGCAACACAAATCATTTAGCTTCTTATACTTGCGATATAAGTGATAAAGCTTCAAATGCAGGTGAAACAAACGAGTGAGCTTTAAATCCAAGCGTAACACATGATTTAACTTCAAATCAATGCGAAGTAGAAGATTTAACTTCAAATCCATGCGAAACAAATGGTTCAGCTTCAAATACTTGTGATACACATGAATTTGCTTCAGCTGCATGCGAAACAAACGATTTAGCTTCACACCCAAGGGAAACACATGATTTAGCTTCAAATCAATGCGAAATAGAAGGCTTAGCATCAAATCCATGCGACACAAATTATTTAGCTTCGTATACTTGCAATATAAGTGATATAGCTTCAAATGCAGGTGAAACAAACCAGTGACCTTCACATCCAAACGTAACACTTGATTTAACTTCAAAACAATGGGAAGTAGAAGATTTACCTTCAAATCCATGCGAAACAAATGGTTTAGCTTCAAATACATGTGATATACATGATTTAGCTTCAGCTCCATGCGAAACAAACGAGTTAGCTTCAAATCCATGCGAAACAAATGGTTTAGCTTCAAATGCTTGTGATATACATGATTTGGTTTCAGCTGCATGCGAAACAAACGAGTTAGCTTCAAATCCAAGCGAAACACATGATTTAGCTTCAAATCAATGCGAAGTAGAAGGCTTAACATCAAATCCATGCAACACAAATCATTTAGCTTCTTATACTTGCGATATAAGTGATAAAGCTTCAAATGCAGGCGAAACAAACGAGTGATCTTCAAATCCAAGCGTAACACTTGATTTAATTTCAAATCGAAGGGAAGTAGCAGATTTACCTTCAAATCCATGCGAAACAAATGGTTTAGCTTCAAATACTTGTGATATACATGATTTAGCTTCAGCTGCATGCGATACGAACGAGTTAGCTTCAAATCCAAGCGAAACACATGATTGAGCTTCAAATCAATGCGAAATAGAAGGCTTAGCATCAAATCCATGCGACACAAATTATTTAGCTTCGTATACTTGCGATATAAGTGATGAAGCTTCAAAAGCAGGCGAAACAAACGAGTGAGCTGTAAATCCAAGCGTAACACATGATTTAACTTCAACTCAATGGGAAGTAGAAGATTTACCTTCAAATCCATGCGAAACAAATGGTTTAGCTTCAAATACCTTTGATATACATGATCTAGCTTCAACTGCATGCGAAACAAACGAGTTAGCTTCAAATCCAAGCGAAACACGTGATTTAGCTTCAAATCAATGCGGAATAGAAGGCTTAGCATCAAATCCATGCTACACAAATTATTTAGCTTCTTATACTTGCGATATAAGTGATAAAGCTTCAAATGCAGGCGAAACAAACGCGTGATCTTCAAATCCAAGCGTAATACGTGATTTAAATTCAAATCCATGCGAAACAATTGGTTCAGCTTCAAATACTTGTGATATACATGGTTTAGCTTCAACTGCATGCGAAACAAACGAGTTAGCTTCAAATCCAAGCGAAACACATGATTTAGCTTCAAATCAATGCGAAGTAGAAGGCTTACCATCAAATCCATGCAACACAAATTATTTAGCTTCTTATACTTGCGATATAAGTGATATAGCATCAATTGCAGGCGAAACACACGAGTGATCTTCAAATCCAAGCGTAACACATGATTTAACTTCAAATCAATGCGAAGTAGAAGGCTTAGCATCAAATCCATGCAGCACAAATTATTTAGCTTCTTATACTTGCGATGTAAGTGATAAAGCATCAAATGCAGGTGAAACAAACGAGTGAGCTTTAATTCCAAGCGTAACACATGATTTAACTTCAAATCAATCCGAAGTAGAAGACTTATCTTCAAATCCATGCGAAACAAATGGTTTAGCTTCAAATACTTGTGATATACATGATTTAGCTTCAACTGCACGCGAAACAAACGAGTTAGCTTCAAATCCAAGGGAAACACATGATTTAACTTCAAATCAATGCGAAGTAGAAGGCTTAGCATCAAATCCATGCAACACAAATTATTTAGCTTTTTATACTTGCGATATAAGAGATAAAGCTTCAAATGCAGGCGAAACAAACGAGTGAGCTTTAAATCCAAGTGTAACACATGATTTAACTTCAAATCAATGCGAAGTAGAAGATTTACCTTCAAATCCAAGCGAAACACATGATTTAGCTTCAAATCAATGCGAAATAGAAGGCTTAGCTTCAAATCCATGCGACACAAATTATTTAGCTTCGTATATTTGCGATATAAGTGATATAGCTATCACTATAACTGCGATATAGTGATATAGACGAAACAAACGAGTGATCTTCAAATCCACGCGTAACACGTGATTTAATTTCAAATCCATGCGAAGTAAAAGATTTACCTTGAAATCCATGCGAAACAAATGGTTCACCTTCAAATACTTGTGATATACATGATTTAGCTTCAACTGCATGCGAAACAAACGAGTTAGCTTCAAATCCAAGCGAAACACATGATTTAGCTTCAAAACAATGCGAAATAGAAGGCTTAGCATCAAATCCATGCGACGCATATTATTTAGCTTCGTATACTTGAGATATAAGTGATATAGCTTCAAATGCAGACGAAACAAACGAGTGATCTTCAAATCCAAGCGTAACACGTGATTTAATTTCAAATCCATGCGAAGTAAAAGATTTACCTTGAAATCCATGCGAAACAAATGGTTTAGCTTCAAATACTTGTGATATACATGATTTAGCTTCAGCTGCATGCGAAACAAACGAGTTAGCTTCAAATCCAAGCGAAACACATGATTTAGCTTCAAAACAATGCGAAGTAGAAGGCTTAGCATCAAATCCATGCAACACAAATTATTTAGCTTCTTATACTTGCGATATAAGTGATAAAGCTTCAAATGCAGGCGAAACAAACGAGTAAGCTTCAAATCCATGCGTAACATATGATTTATCTTCAAATCAATGCGAAATAGAAGGCTTAGCATCAAATCCATGCGACACAAATTATTTAGCTTCAAATACTTGTGATATACATGATTTAGCTTCAGCTGCATGCGAAACAAACGAGTTAGCTTCAAGTCCAAGCGAAATACATGATTTAGCTTCAAATCAATGCGAAGTAGAAGATTTACCTTCAAATCCATGCGAAACAAATGGCTTAGCTTCAAATACTTGTGATATACATGATTTAGCTTCAACTGCATGCGAAACAAACGAGTTAGCTTCAAATCCAAGCGAAACACATGATTTAGCTTCAAATCAATGCGAAATAGAAGGCTTAGCATCAAATCCATGCGACACAAATTATTTAGCTTCGTATATTGCGATATAAGTGCTAAAGCTTCAAATGCATGCGAAACAACGAGCTAGCTTCAAATCCAAGCGATACACATGATTTAGCTTCAAATCAATGCGAAAATAGAAGGCTTAGCATCAAATCCATGCTACACAAATTATTAGCTTCAAATACTTGTGATATACATGATTTAGCTTCAGCTGCATGCGAAACAAACGAGTTAGCTTCAAGTCCAAGCGAAATACATGATTTAGCTTCAAATCAATGCGAAGTAGAAGATTTACCTTCAAATCCATGCGAAACAAATGGCTTAGCTTCAAATACTTGTGATATACATGATTTAGCTTCAACTGCATGCGAAACAAAGGAGTTAGCTTCAAATCCAAGCGAAACACAAGATTTAGCTTCAAATGAATGCGAAGTAGAAGGCTTAGCATCAAATCCATGCAACACAAATTATTTAGTTTCTTATACTTGCTATATAAGTGATAAAGCTTCGAATGCAGGTGAAACAAACGAGTGACCTTTAAATCCAAGCGTAACACATGATTTAACTTCAAATCAATGCGAAGTAGAAGATTTACCTTCAAATCCATGCGAAACAAATGGTTGAGCTTCAAATACCTGTGATATACATGATTTAGCTTCAACATCATGCGAAACAAACGAGTTAGCTTCAAGTCCAAGCGAAATACATAATTTAGCTTCAAATCAATGCGAAGTAGAAGATTTACCTTCAAATCCATGCGAAACAAATGGCTTAGCATCAAATACTTGTGATATACATGATTTAGCTTCAGCTGCATGCGAAACAAACGTGTTAGCTTCAAATCCAAGCGAAACACATGATTTAGCTTCAAATCTATGCGAAATAGAAGGCTTAGCATCAAATCCATGCGACACAAATTATTTAGCTTCGCATACTTGCGATATAAGTGATATAGCTTCAATTGCAGGTGAAACAAACGAGTGATCTTCAAATCCAAGCGTAACACATGATTTAACTTCAAATCAATGGGAAGTAGCAGTTTTACCATCAAATCCATGCGAAACAAACGTTTTAGCTTCAAATACTTGTGATATACATGATTTAGATTCAGCTGCATGCGAAACAAACGAGTTAGCTTCAAATCCAAGCGAAACACATGATTTAGCTTCAAATCAATGCGAAGTAGAAGACTTAGCATCAAATCCATGCAACACAAATTATTTAGCTTCTTATACTTGCGAAATAAGTGATAAAGCTTCAAATGTAGTCGAAACAAACGAGTCAGCTTTAAATCCAAGCGTAACACATGATTTAGCTTCAAATCCAAGTGAAACACATGATTTAGCTTCAAATCAATGCGAAATAGAAGGCTTAGCATCAAATCCATGCGACACAAATTATTTAGCTTCGTATACTTGAGATATAAGTGATATAGCTTCAAATGCAGACGAAACAAACGAGTGATCTTCAAATCCAAGCGTAACACGTGATTTAATTTCAAATCCATGCGAAGTAAAAGATTTACCTTGAAATCCATGCGAAACAAATGGTTTAGCTTCAAATACTTGTGATATACATGATTTAGCTTCAGCTGCATGCGAAACAAACGAGTTAGCTTCAAATCCAAGCGAAACACATGATTTAGCTTCAAAACAATGCGAAGTAGAAGGCTTAGCATCAAATCCATGCAACATAAATTATTTAGCTTCTTATACTTGCGATATAAGTGATAAAGCTTCAAATGCAGGCGAAACAAACGAGTAAGCTTCAAATCCATGCGTAACACATGATTTATCTTCAAATCAATGCGAAATAGAAGGCTTAGCATCAAATCCATGCGACACAAATTATTTAGCTTCAAATACTTGTGATATACATGATTTAGCTTCAGCTGCATGCGAAACAAACGAGTTAGCTTCAAGTCCAAGCGAAATACATGATTTAGCTTCAAATCAATGCGAAGTAGAAGATTTACCTTCAAATCCATGCGAAACAAATGGCTTAGCTTCAAATACTTGTGATATACATGATTTAGCTTCAACTGCATGCGAAACAAACGAGTTAGCTTCAAATCCAAGCGAAACACATGATTTAGCTTCAAATCAATGCGAAATAGAAGGCTTAGCATCAAATCCATGCGACACAAATTATTTAGCTTCGTATACTTGAGATATAAGTGATATAGCTTCAAATGCAGACGAAACAAACGAGTGATCTTCAAATCCAAGCGTAACACGTGATTTAATTTCAAATCCATGCGAAGTAAAAGATTTACCTTGAAATCCATGCGAAACAAATGGTTTAGCTTCAAATACTTGTGATATACATGATTTAGCTTCAGCTGCATGCGAAACAAACGAGTTAGCTTCAAATCCAAGCGAAACACATGATTTAGCTTCAAAACAATGCGAAGTAGAAGGCTTAGCATCAAATCCATGCAACACAAATTATTTAGCTTCTTATACTTGCGATATAAGTGATAAAGCTTCAAATGCAGGCGAAACAAACGAGTAAGCTTCAAATCCATGCGTAACATATGATTTATCTTCAAATCAATGCGAAATAGAAGGCTTAGCATCAAATCCATGCGACACAAATTATTTAGCTTCAAATACTTGTGATATACATGATTTAGCTTCAGCTGCATGCGAAACAAACGAGTTAGCTTCAAGTCCAAGCGAAATACATGATTTAGCTTCAAATCAATGCGAAGTAGAAGATTTACCTTCAAATCCATGCGAAACAAATGGCTTAGCTTCAAATACTTGTGATATACATGATTTAGCTTCAACTGCATGCGAAACAAACGAGTTAGCTTCAAATCCAAGCGAAAACATGATTTAGCTTCAAATCAATGCGGAATAGAAGGCTTAGCATCAAATCCATGCGACACAAATTATTTAGCTTCGTATATTTGCGATATAAGTGATAAAGCTTCAAATGCATGCGAAACAAACGAGCTAGCTTCAAATCCAAGCGATACACATGATTTAGCTTCAAATCAATGCGAAATAGAAGGCTTAGCATCAAATCCATGCGACACAAATTATTTAGCTTCAAATACTTGTGATATACATGATTTAGCTTCAGCTGCATGCGAAACAAACGAGTTAGCTTCAAGTCCAAGCGAAATACATGATTTAGCTTCAAATCAATGCGAAGTAGAAGATTTACCTTCAAATCCATGCGAAACAAATGGCTTAGCTTCAAATACTTGTGATATACATGATTTAGCTTCAACTGCATGCGAAACAAACGAGTTAGCTTCAAATCCAAGCGAAACACAAGATTTAGCTTCAAATGAATGCGAAGTAGAAGGCTTAGCATCAAATCCATGCAACACAAATTATTTAGTTTCTTATACTTGCTATATAAGTGATAAAGCTTCGAATGCAGGTGAAACAAACGAGTGACCTTTAAATCCAAGCGTAACACATGATTTAACTTCAAATCAATGCGAAGTAGAAGATTTACCTTCAAATCCATGCGAAACAAATGGTTGAGCTTCAAATACCTGTGATATACATGATTTAGCTTCAACATCATGCGAAACAAACGAGTTAGCTTCAAGTCCAAGCGAAATACATAATTTAGCTTCAAATCAATGCGAAGTAGAAGATTTACCTTCAAATCCATGCGAAACAAATGGCTTAGCATCAAATACTTGTGATATACATGATTTAGCTTCAGCTGCATGCGAAACAAACGTGTTAGCTTCAAATCCAAGCGAAACACATGATTTAGCTTCAAATCTATGCGAAATAGAAGGCTTAGCATCAAATCCATGCGACACAAATTATTTAGCTTCGCATACTTGCGATATAAGTGATATAGCTTCAATTGCAGGTGAAACAAACGAGTGATCTTCAAATCCAAGCGTAACACATGATTTAACTTCAAATCAATGGGAAGTAGCAGTTTTACCATCAAATCCATGCGAAACAAACGTTTTAGCTTCAAATATTTGTGATATACATGATTTAGCTTCAGCTGCATGCGAATCAAACGAGTTAGCTTCAAATCCAAACGAAACACATGATTTAGCTTCAAATCAATGCGAAGTAGAAGGCTTAGCATCAAATCCATGCAACACAAATTACTTAGCTTCATTTACTTGCGATATAACTGATATAGCTTCAAATGCAGGTGAAACAAACGAGTGATCTTCAAATCCAAGCGTAACACTTGATTTAACTTCAAATCAATGGGAAGTAGAAGATTTACCTTCAAATCCATGCGAAACAAATGGCTTAGCTTCAAATACTTGTGATATACATGATTTAGCTTCAGCTGAATGCGAAACAAACGAGTTAGCTTCAAATCAAAGCGATACACATGATTTAGCTTCAAATCAATGCGAAGTAGAAGGGTTAGCATCAAATCCATGCAACACAAATTATTTAGCCTCTTATACTTGCGATATAAGTGATAAAGCTTCAAATGCATGCGAAACAAACGAGTTAGCTTCAAATCCAAGCGACACACATGATTTAGCTTCAAACCTATGCGAAATAGAAGGCTTAGCATCAAATCCATGCGACACAAATTATTTAGCTTCAAATTCTTGTGATATACATGATTTAGCTTCAGCTGCATGCGAAACAAACGAGTTAGCTTCAAATCCAAGCGAATTACATGATTTAGCTTCAAATCAATGCGAAGTAGAAGATTTACCTTCAAATCCATGCGAAAGAAATGGTTTAGCTTCAAATACTTGTGATATACACGATTTAGCTTCAGCTGCATGCGAATCAAACGAGTTAGCTTCAAATCCAAGCGAAACACATGATTTAGCTTCAAATCAATGCGAAGTAGAAGGCTTAGCATCAAATCCATGCAACACAAGTTATTTAGTTTCTTATACTTGCGATATAAGTGATAAAGCTTCAAATGCAGGTGAAACAAACGAGTGAGCTTTAAATTCAAGCGTAACACATGATTTAACTTCAAATCAATGCGAAGTAGAAGATTTACCTTCAAATCCATGCGAAACAAATGGTTTAGCTTCAAATACTTGTGATATACATGATTTAGCTTCAACTGCATGCGGAACAAACGAGTTAGCTTCAAATCCAAGCGAAACACATGATTTAGCTTCAAATCAATGCGAAGTAGAAGGCTTAGCATCAAATCCATGCAACAAAAATTATTTAGCTTCCTATACTTGCGATATAAGTGACAAAGCTTCAAATGCAGGCGAAACAAACGAGTGAGTTTAAAATCCAAGCGTAACACATGATTTAAATTCAAATCAATACGAAGTAGAAGATTTACCTTCAAATCCATGCGAAACAAGTGGTTTAGCTTCAAATACTTGTGATATACATGATTTAGCTTCAGCTGCATGCGAAACAAACGAGTTAGCTTCAAATCCAAGCGACACACATGATTTAGCTTCAAACCAATGCGAAATAGAAGGCTTAGCATCAAATCCATGCGACACAAATTATTTAGCTTCAAATTCTTGTGATATACATGATTTAGCTTCAGCTGCATGCGAAACAAACGAGTGATCTTCAAATCCAAGCGTAACACATGATTTAACTTCAAATCAATGGGAAGTAGAAGATTTACCTTCAAATCCATGCGAAACAAATGGTTTAGCTTCAAATACTTGTGATATACATGATTTATCTTCAGCTGCATGCGAAACAAACGTGTTAGCTTCATATCCAAGCGAAATACATGATTTAGCTTCAAATCAATGCGAAGTAGAAGATTTACCTTCATATCCATGCGAAACAAATGGTTTAGCTTCAAATACTTGTGATATACATGATTTAGCTTCAGCTGCATGCGAAACAAACGAGTTAGCTTCAAATCCAAGCGAAACACATGATTTAGCTTCAAATCAATGGGAAGTAGAAGATTTACCTTCAAATCCATGCGAAACAAATGGCTTAGCTTCAAATACTTGTGATATACATGATTTAGCTTCAACTGCATGCGAAACAAACGAGTTAGCTTCAAATCCAAGCGAAACACAAGATTTAGCTTCAAATGAATGCGAAGTAGAAGGCTTAGCATCAAATCCATGCAACACAAATTATTTAGTTTCTTATACTTGCTATATAAGTGATAAAGCTTCGAATGCAGGTGAAACAAACGAGTGACCTTTAAATCCAAGCGTAACACATGATTTAACTTCAAATCAATGCGAAGTAGAAGATTTACCTTCAAATCCATGCGAAACAAATGGTTGAGCTTCAAATACCTGTGATATACATGATTTAGCTTCAACATCATGCGAAACAAACGAGTTAGCTTCAAGTCCAAGCGAAATACATAATTTAGCTTCAAATCAATGCGAAGTAGAAGATTTACCTTCAAATCCATGCGAAACAAATGGCTTAGCATCAAATACTTGTGATATACATGATTTAGCTTCAGCTGCATGCGAAACAAACGTGTTAGCTTCAAATCCAAGCGAAACACATGATTTAGCTTCAAATCTATGCGAAATAGAAGGCTTAGCATCAAATCCATGCGACACAAATTATTTAGCTTCGCATACTTGCGATATAAGTGATATAGCTTCAATTGCAGGTGAAACAAACGAGTGATCTTCAAATCCAAGCGTAACACATGATTTAACTTCAAATCAATGGGAAGTAGCAGTTTTACCATCAAATCCATGCGAAACAAACGTTTTAGCTTCAAATACTTGTGATATACATGATTTAGCTTCAAATGCATGCGAAACAAACGAGTTAGCTTCAAATCCAAGCGACACACATGATTTAGCTTCAAACCTATGCGAAATAGAAGGCTTAGCATCAAATCCATGCGACACAAATTATTTAGCTTCAAATTCTTGTGATATACATGATTTAGCTTCAGCTGCATGCGAAACAAACGAGATAGCTTCAAATCCAAGCGAATTACATGATTTAGCTTCAAATCAATGCGAAGTAGAAGATTTACCTTCAAATCCATGCGAAACAAATGGTTTAGCTTCAAATACTTGTGATATACACGATTTAGCTTCAGCTGCATGCGAATCAAACGAGTTAGCTTCAAATCCAAGCGAAACACATGATTTAGCTTCAAATCAATGCGAAGTAGAAGGCTTAGCATCAAATCCATGCAACACAAGTTATATAGTTTCTTATACTTGCGATATAAGTGATAAAGCTTCAAATGCAGGTGAAACAAACGAGTGAGCTTTAAATTCAAGCGTAACACATGATTTAACTTCAAATCAATGCGAAGTAGAAGATTTACCTTCAAATCCATGCGAAACAAATGGTTTAGCTTCAAATACTTGTGATATACATGATTTAGCTTCAACTGCATGCGGAACAAACGAGTTAGCTTCAAATCCAAGCGAAACACATGATTTAGCTTCAAATCAATGCGAAGTAGAAGGCTTAGCATCAAATCCATGCAACAAAAATTATTTAGCTTCCTATACTTGCGATATAAGTGACAAAGCTTCAAATGCAGGTGAAACAAACGAGTGATCTTCAAATCCAAGCGTAACACTTGATTTAACTTCAAATCAATGGGAAGTAGAAGATTTACCCTCAAATCCATGCGAAACAAATGGCTTAGCTTCAAATACTTGTGATATACATGATTTAGCTTCAGCTGAATGCGAAACAAACGAGTTAGCTTCAAATCAAAGCGATACACATGATTTAGCTTCAAATCAATGCGAAGTAGAAGGGTTAGCATCAAATCCATGCAACACAAATTATTTAGCCTCTTATACTTGCGATATAAGTGATAAAGCTTCAAATGCATGCGAAACAAACGAGTTAGCTTCAAATCCAAGCGACACACATGATTTAGCTTCAAACCTATGCGAAATAGAAGGCTTAGCATCAAATCCATGCGACACAAATTATTTAGCTTCAAATTCTTGTGATATACATGATTTAGCTTCAGCTGCATGCGAAACAAACGAGTTAGCTTCAAATCCAAGCGAATTACATGATTCAGCTTCAAATCAATGCGAAGTAGAAGATTTACCTTCAAATCCATGCGAAACAAATGGTTTAGCTTCAAATACTTGTGATATACACGATTTAGCTTCAGCTGCATGCGAATCAAACGAGTTAGCTTCAAATCCAAGCGAAACACATGATTTAGCTTCAAATCAATGCGAAGTAGAAGGCTTAGCATCAAATCCATGCAACACAAGTTATTTAGTTTCTTATACTTGCGATATAAGTGACAAAGCTTCAAATGCAGGCGAAACAAACGAGTGAGTTTAAAATCCAAGCGTAACACATGATTTAAATTCAAATCAATACGAAGTAGAAGATTTACCTTCAAATCCATGCGAAACAAGTGGTTTAGCTTCAAATACTTGTGATATACATGATTTAGCTTCAGCTGCATGCGAAACAAACGAGTTAGCTTCAAATCCAAGCGACACACATGATTTAGCTTCAAACCAATGCGAAATAGAAGGCTTAGCATCAAATCCATGCGACACAAATTATTTAGCTTCAAATTCTTGTGATATACATGATTTAGCTTCAGCTGCATGCGAAACAAACGAGTTAGCTTCAAATCCAAGCGAAACACATGATTTAGCTTCAAATCAATGCGAAGTAGAAGGCTTAGCATCAAATCCATGCAACACAAATTATTTAGCTTCTTATACTTGCGATATAAGTGATAAAGCTTCACATGCAGGCGAAACAAACGAGTGATCTTCAAATCCAAGCGTAACACATGATTTAACTTCAAATCAATGCGAAGTAGAAGATTTACCTTCAAATCCATGCGAAACAAATGGTTGAGCTTCAAATACCTGTGATATACATGATTTAGCTTCAACATCATGCGAAACAAACGAGTTAGCTTCAAGTCCAAGCGAAATACATAATTTAGCTTCAAATCAATGCGAAGTAGAAGATTTACCTTCAAATCCATGCGAAACAAATGGCTTAGCATCAAATACTTGTGATATACATGATTTAGCTTCAGCTGCATGCGAAACAAACGTGTTAGCTTCAAATCCAAGCGAAACACATGATTTAGCTTCAAATCTATGCGAAATAGAAGGGTTAGCATCAAATCCATGCAACACAAATTATTTAGCCTCTTATACTTGCGATATAAGTGATAAAGCTTCAAATGCAGGTGAAACAAACGAGTGATCTTAAAATCCAAGCGTAACACATGATTTAACTTCAAATCAATGCGAAGTAGAAGATTTACCTTCAAATCCATGCGAAACAAATGGTCTAGCTTCAAATACTTGTGATATACATGATTTAGCTTCAGCTGCATGCGAAACAAACGAGTTAGCTTCAAATCCAAGCGAAACACATGATTTAGCTTCAAATCAATGCGAAATAGAAGGCTTAGCATCAAATCCATGCAACACAAATTAGTTAGCTTCTTATACTTGCGATATAAGTGATAAAGCTTCAAATGCAGGTGAAACAAACGAGTGATCTTCAAATCCAAGCGTAACACATGATTTAACTTCAAATCAATCCGAAGTAGAAGATTTACCTTCAAATCCATGCGAAACAAATGGCTTAGCTTCAAATACTTGTGATATACATGATTTAGCTTCAGCTGAATGCGAAACAAACGAGTTAGCTTCAAATCAAAGCGATACACATGATTTAGCTTCAAATCAATGCGAAGTAGAAGGGTTAGCATCAAATCCATGCAACACAAATTATTTAGCCTCTTATACTTGCGATATAAGTGATAAAGCTTCAAATGCATGCGAAACAAACGAGTTAGCTTCAAATCCAAGCGACACACATGATTTAGCTTCAAACCTATGCGAAATAGAAGGCTTAGCATCAAATCCATGCGACACAAATTATTTAGCTTCAAATTCTTGTGATATACATGATTAAGCTTCAGCTGCATGCGAAACAAACGAGTTAGCTTCAAATCCAAGCGAATTACATGATTTAGCTTCAAATCAATGCGAAGTAGAAGATTTACCTTCAAATCCATGCGAAACAAATGGTTTAGCTTCAAATACTTGTGATATACACGATTTAGCTTCAGCTGCATGCGAATCAAACGAGTTAGCTTCAAATCCAAGCGAAACACATGATTTAGCTTCAAATCAATGCGAAGTAGAAGGCTTAGCATCAAATCCATGCAACACAAGTTATTTAGTTTCTTATACTTGCGATATAAGTGATAAAGCTTCAAATGCAGGTGAAACAAACGAGTGAGCTTTAAATTCAAGCGTAACACATGATTTAACTTCAAATCAATGCGAAGTAGAAGATTTACCTTCAAATCCATGCGAAACAAATGGTTTAGCTTCAAATACTTGTGATATACATGATTTAGCTTCAACTGCATGCGGAACAAACGAGTTAGCTTCAAATCCATGCGAAACACATGATTTAGCTTCAAATCAATGCGAAGTAGAAGGCTTAGCATCAAATCCATGCAACAAAAATTATTTAGCTTCCTATACTTGCGATATAAGTGACAAAGCTTCAAATGCAGGCGAAACAAACGAGTGAGTTTAAAATCCAAGCGTAACACATGATTTAAATTCAAATCAATACGAAGTAGAAGATTTACCTTCAAATCCATGCGAAACAAGTGGTTTAGCTTCAAATACTTGTGATATACATGATTTAGCTTCAGCTGCATGCGAAACAAACGAGTTAGCTTCAAATCCAAGCGACACACATGATTTAGCTTCAAACCAATGCGAAATAGAAGGCTTAGCATCAAATCCATGCGACACAAATTATTTAGCTTCAAATTCTTGTGATATACATGATTTAGCTTCAGCTGCATGCGAAACAAACGAGTGATCTTCAAATCCAAGCGTAACACATGATTTAACTTCAAATCAATGGGAAGTAGAAGATTTACCTTCAAATCCATGCGAAACAAATGGTTTAGCTTCAAATACTTGTGAAATACATGATTTATCTTCAGCTGCATGCGAAACAAACGTGTTAGCTTCATATCCAAGCGAAATACATGATTTAGCTTCAAATCAATGCGAAGTAGAAGATTTACCTTCATATCCATGCGAAACAAATGGTTTAGCTTCAAATACTTGTGATATACATGATTTAGCTTCAGCTGCATGCGAAACAAACGAGTTAGCTTCAAATCCAAGCGAAACACATGATTTAGCTTCAAATCAATGCGAAGTAGAAGGCTTAGCATCAAATCCATGCAACACAAATTATTTAGCTTCTTATACTTGCGATATAAGTGATAAAGCTTCAAATGCAGGCGAAACAAACGAGTGATCTTCAAATCCAAGCGTAACACATGATTTAACTTCAAATCAATGGGAAGTAGAAGATTTATCTTCAAATCCATGCGAAACAAATGGTTTAGCTTCAAATACTTGTGATATACATGATTTAGCTTCAGCTGCATGCGAAACAAACGTGTTAGCTTCAAATCCAAGCGAAATACATGATTTAGCTTCAAATCAATGCGAAGTAGAAGATTTACCTTCATATCCATGCGAAACAAATGGGTTAGCTTCAAATACTTGTGATATACATGATTTAGCTTCAGCTGCATGCGAAACAAACGAGTTAGCTTCAAATCCAAGCGAAACACATGATTTAGCTTCAAATCAATGCGAACTAGAAGGCTTAGCATCAAATCCATGCAACACAAATTATTTAGCTTCTTATACTTGCGATATAAGTGACAAAGCTTCAAATGCAGGCGAAACAAACGAGTGTGCTTAAAATCCAAGCGTAACACATGATTTAACTTCAAATCGATACGAAGTAGAAGATTTACATTCAAATCCATGCGAAACAAATGGTTTAGCTTCAAATACTTGTGATACACATGAATTTGCTTCAGCTGCATGCGAAACAAACGATTTAGCTTCACACCCAAGGGAAACACATGATTTAACTTCAAATCAATGCGAAGTAGAAGGCTTACCATCAAATCCATGCAACACAAATTATTTAGCTTCTTATACTTGCGATATAAGTGATATAGCTTCAAATGCAGGCGTAACACACGAGTGATCTTCAAATCCAAGCGTAACACATGATTTAACTTCAAATCAATGGGAAGTAGCAGTTTTACCATCAAATCCATGCGAAAAAAACGTTTTAGCTTCAAATCAATGCGAAGTAGAAGGCTTAGCATCAAATCCATGCAGCACAAATTATTTAGCTTCTTATACTTGCGATGTAAGTGATAAAGCATCAAATGCAGGCGAAACAAACGAGTGATATTCAAATCCAAGCGTAACACATGATTTAACTTCAGATCAGTGGGAAGTAGAAGATTTACCTTCAAATCCATGCGAAACAAATGGTTTAGCTTCAAATACTTGTGATATACATGATTTAGCTTCAACTGCATGCGAAACAAACGAGTTAGCTTCAAATCCAAGCGAAACTCATGATTTAGCTTCAAATCAATGCGAAGTATAAGGCTTAGCATCAAATCCATGCAACACAAATTATTTAGCTTCTTATACTTGCGATATAAGTGATAAAGCTTCAAATGCAGGTGAAACAAACGAGTGAGCTTTAAATCCAAGCGTAACACATGATTTAACTTCAAATCAATGCGAAGTAGAAGATTTACCTTCAAATCCATGCGAAACAAATGGCTAAGCTTCAAATACTTGTGATATACATGACTTAGCTTCATCTGCATGCGAAACAAACGAGTTTGCTTCAAATCCAAGCGAAACACATGATTTAGCTTCAAATCAATGCGAAGTAGAAGGCTTAGCATCAAATCCATGCAACACAAATTATTTAGCTTCTTATACTTGCGATATAAGTGATAAAGCTTCAAATGCAGGTGAAACAAACGAGTGAGCTTTAAATTCAAACGTAACACATGATTTAACTTCAAATCAATGCGAAGTAGAAGATTTACCTTCAAATCCACGCGAAACAAACGGTTTAGCTTCAAATACTTGTGATATACATGATTTAGCTTCAGCTGAATGCGAAACAAACGAGTTAGCTACAAATCCAAGCGAAACACATTATTTAGCTTCAAATCAATGCGAAGTAGAAGGCTTAGCATCAAATCCATGCAATACAAATTATTTAGCTTCTTATACTTGCGATATAAGTGATAAAGCTTCAAATGCAGGTGAAACAAACGAGTGATCTTCAAATCCAAGCTTAACACATGATTTAACTTCAAATCATTGGGAAGTAGCAGATTTACCATCAAATCCATGCGAAAGAAACGTTTTAGCTTCAAATACTTGTGATACACATGATTTAGCTTCAGATGCATGCGAAACAAACGATTTAGCTTCACACCCAAGGGAAACACATGATTTAACTTCAAATCAATGCGAAGTAGAAGGCTTACCATCAAATCCATGCAACACAAATTATTTAGCTTCTTATACTTGCGATATAAGTGATATAGCTTCAAATGCAGGCGTAACACACGAGTGATCTTCAAATCCAAGCGTAACACATGATTTAACTTCAAGTCAATGCGAAGTAGAAGATTTACCTTCAAATCCATGCGAAACAAATGGTTTAGCTTCAAATACTTGCGATATACATGATTTAGCTTCAGCTGCATGCGAAACAAACGAGTTAGCTTCAAATCCACGTGACACACATGATTTAGCTTCAAATCAATGCGAAGTAGAAGGCTTAGCATCAAATCCATGCAGCACAAATTATTTAGCTTCTTATACTTGCGATATAAGTGATAAAGCTTCAAAAGCAAGCGAAACAAACGAGTGAGCTTTAAATCCAAGCGTAACACATGATTTAAATACAAATCAATGCGAAGTAGAAGATTTACCTTCAAATCCATGCGAAACAAATGGTTTAGCTTCAGATACTTGTGATATACATGATTTAGCTTCAACTGCATGCGAAACAAACGAGTTAGCTTCAAATCCAAACGAAACACATGATTTAGCCTCAAATCAATGCGAAGTAGAAGGCTTAGCATCAAATCCATGCAACACAAATTATTTAGCTTCATATATTTGCGATATAAGTGATATAGCTTCAAATGCAGGTGAAACAAACGAGTGATCTTCAAATCCAAGCGTAACACTTGATTTAACTTCAAATCAATGGGAAGTAGAAGATTTACCTTCAAATCCATGCGAAACAAATGGTTTAGCTTCAAATACTTGTGATATACATGATTTAGCTTCAGCTGCATGCGAAACAAACGAGTTAGCTTCAAATCCATGCGAAACACATGATTTAGCTTCAAATCAATGCGAAGTAGAAGGCTTAGCATCAAATCCATGCAACACAAATTATTTAGCTTCTTATACTTGCGATATAAGTGATAAAGCTTCAAATGCAGGCGAAACAAACGAGTAAGCTTTAGATCCAAGCGTAACACATGATTTAACTTCAAATCAATGCGAAGTAGAAGATTTATCTTCAAATCCATGCGAAACAAATGGTTTAGCTTCAAATACTTGTGATATACATGATTTAGCTCCAACTGCACGCGAAACAAACGAGTTACCTTCAAATCCAAGCGAAACACATGATTTAGCTTCAAATCAATGCGAAGTAGAAGGCTTAGCATCAAATCCATGCAACATAAATTATTTAGCTTCCTATACTTGCGATATAAGTGACAAAGCTTCAAAAGCAGGCGAAACAAACGAGTGAGCTTTAAATCCAAGCGTAACACATGATTGGGCTTCAAATCAATGCGAAATAGAAGGCTTAGCACCAAATCCATGCGACACAAATTATTTAGCTTCGTATACTTGCGATATAAGTGATATAGCTTCAAATGCAGGTGAAACAAACGAGTGATCTTCAAATCCAAGCGTAACACATGATTTAACTTCAAATCATTGGGAAGTAGCAGATTTACCATCAAATCCATGCGAAAGAAACGTTTTAGCTTCAAATACTTGTGATACACATGATTTAGCTTCAGCTGAATGCGAAACAAACGAGTTAGCTTCAAATCCAAGCGAAACACATGATTTAGCTTCAAATCAATGCGAAGTAGAAGGCTTAGCATCAAATCGATGCAACACAAATTATTTAGCTTCTTATACTTGCGATATAAGTGATAAAGCTTCAAAAGCAGGCGAAACAAACGAGTGAGCTTTAAATCCAAGCGTAACACATGATTGGGCTTCAAATCAATGCGAAATAGAAGGCTTAGCACCAAATCCATGCGACACAAATTATTTAGCTTCGTATACTTGCGATATAAGTGATATAGCTTCAAATGCAGGTGAAACAAACGAGTGATCTTCAAATCCAAGCGTAACACATGATTTAACTTCAAATCAATGGGAAGTAGAAGATTTACCTTCAAATCCATGCGAAACAAATGGTTTAGCTTCAAATACTTGTGATATACATGATTTAGCTTCAGCTGCATGCGAAACAAACGAGTTAGCTTCAAATCCAAGCGAAACACATGATTGAGCTTCAAATCAATGCGAAACAGAAGGCTTAGCATCAAATCCATGCGACACAAATTATTTAGCTTCAAATACTTGTGATATACATGATTTAGCTTCAGCTGCATGCGCAACAAAGGAGTTAGCTTCAAATCCAAGCGAAATACATGATTTAGCTTCAAATCAATGCGAAGTAGAAGATTTACCTTCAAATCCATGCGAAACAAATGGCTAAGCTTCAAATACTTGTGATATACATGACTTAGCTCCATCTGCATGCGAAACAAACGAGTTTGCTTCAAATCCAAGCGAAACACATGATTTAGCTGCAAATCAATGCGAAGTAGAAGGCTTAGCATCAAATCCATGCAACACAAGTTATTTAGTTTCTTATACTTGCGATATAAGTGATAAAGCTTCAAATGCAGGTGAAACAAACGAGTGATTTGAAATCCAAGCTTAACACATGATTTAACTTCAAATCAATCCGATGTAGAAGATTTACCTTCAAATCCATGCGAAACAAATGGTTTAGCTTCAAATACTTGTGATATACATGATTTAGCTTCAACTGCAGGCGAAACAAACGAGTTAGCTTCAAATCCAAGCGAAACACATGATTTAGCTTCAAATCAATGCGAAGTATAAGGCTTACCATCAAATCCATGCAACACAAATTATTTAGCTTCTTATACTTGCGATATAAGTGATATAGCTTCAAATGCAGGCGTAACACACGAGTGATCTTCAAATCCAAGCGTAACACATGATTTAACTTCAAGTCAATGCGAAGTAGAAGATTTACCTTCAAATCCATGCGAAACAAATGGTTTAGCTTCAAATACTTGCGATATACATGATTTAGCTTCAGCTGCATGCGAAACAAACGAGTTAGCTTCAAATCCAAGCGAAACACATGATTTAGCTTCAAATCAATGCGAAATAGAAGGCTTAGCATCAAATCCATGCAACACAAATTATTTAGCTTCTTATACTTGCGATATAAGTGACAAAGCTTCAAATGCAGGCGAAACAAACGAGTGAGCTTAAAATCCAAGCGTAACACATGATTTAACTTCAAATCGATACGAAGTAGAAGATTTACATTCAAATCCATGCGAAACAAATGGTTTAGCTTCAAATACTTGTGATACACATGAATTTGCTTCAGATGCATGCGAAACAAACGATTTAGCTTCACACCCAAGGGAAACACATGATTTAACTTCAAATCAATGCGAAGTAGAAGGCTTACCATCAAATCCATGCAACACAAATTATTTAGCTTCTTATACTTGCGATATAAGTGATATAGCTTCAAATGCAGGCGTAACACACGAGTGATCTTCAAATCCAAGCGTAACACATGATTTAACTTCAAGTCAATGCGAAGTAGAAGATTTACCTTCAAATCCATGCGAAACAAATGGTTTAGCTTCAAATACTTGCGATATACATGATTTAGCTTCAGCTGCATGCGAAACAAACGAGTTAGCTTCAAATCCACGCGAAACACATGATTTAGCTTCAAATCAATGCGAAGTAGAAGGCTTAGCATCAAATCCATGCAGCACAAATTATTTAGCTTCTTATACTTGCGATATAAGTGATAAAGCTTCAAATGCAAGCGAAACAAACGAGTGAGCTTTAAATCCAAGCGTAACACATGATTTAAATACAAATCAATGCGAAGTAGAAGATTTACCTTCAAATCCATGCGAAACAAATGGTTTAGCTTCAGATACTTGTGATATACATGATTTAGCTTCAACTGCATGCGAAACAAACGAGTTAGCTTCAAATCCAAACGAAACACATGATTTAGCCTCAAATCAATGCGAAGTAGAAGGCTTAGCATCAAATCCATGCAACACAAATTATTTAGCTTCATATATTTGCGATATAAGTGATATAGCTTCAAATGCAGGTGAAACAAACGAGTGATCTTCAAATCCAAGCGTAACACTTGATTTAACTTCAAATCAATGGGAAGTAGAAGATTTACCTTCAAATCCATGCGAAACAAATGGTTTAGCTTCAAATACTTGTGATATACATGATTTAGCTTCAGCTGCATGCGAAACAAACGAGTTAGCTTCAAATCCATGCGAAACACATGATTTAGCTTCAAATCAATGCGAAGTAGAAGGCTTAGCATCAAATCCATGCAACACAAATTATTTAGCTTCTTATACTTGCGATATAAGTGATAAAGCTTCAAATGCAGGCGAAACAAACGAGTAAGCTTTAGATCCAAGCGTAACACATGATTTAACTTCAAATCAATGCGAAGTAGAAGATTTATCTTCAAATCCATGCGAAACAAATGGTTTAGCTTCAAATACTTGTGATATACATGATTTAGCTCCAACTGCACGCGAAACAAACGAGTTACCTTCAAATCCAAGCGAAACACATGATTTAGCTTCAAATCAATGCGAAGTAGAAGGCTTAGCATCAAATCCATGCAACATAAATTATTTAGCTTCCTATACTTGCGATATAAGTGACAAAGCTTCAAAAGCAGGCGAAACAAACGAGTGAGCTTTAAATCCAAGCGTAACACATGATTGGGCTTCAAATCAATGCGAAATAGAAGGCTTAGCACCAAATCCATGCGACACAAATTATTTAGCTTCGTATACTTGCGATATAAGTGATATAGCTTCAAATGCAGGTGAAACAAACGAGTGATCTTCAAATCCAAGCGTAACACATGATTTAACTTCAAATCATTGGGAAGTAGCAGATTTACCATCAAATCCATGCGAAAGAAACGTTTTAGCTTCAAATACTTGTGATACACATGATTTAGCTTCAGCTGAATGCGAAACAAACGAGTTAGCTTCAAATCCAAGCGAAACACATGATTTAGCTTCAAATCAATGCGAAGTAGAAGGCTTAGCATCAAATCGATGCAACACAAATTATTTAGCTTCTTATACTTGCGATATAAGTGATAAAGCTTCAAAAGCAGGCGAAACAAACGAGTGAGCTTTAAATCCAAGCGTAACACATGATTGGGCTTCAAATCAATGCGAAATAGAAGGCTTAGCACCAAATCCATGCGACACAAATTATTTAGCTTCGTATACTTGCGATATAAGTGATATAGCTTCAAATGCAGGTGAAACAAACGAGTGATCTTCAAATCCAAGCGTAACACATGATTTAACTTCAAATCAATGGGAAGTACAAGATTTACCTTCAAATCCATGCGAAACAAATGGTTTAGCTTCAAATACTTGTGATATACATGATTTAGCTTCAGCTGCATGCGAAACAAACGAGTTAGCTTCAAATCCAAGCGAAACACATGATTGAGCTTCAAATCAATGCGAAATAGAAGGCTTAGCATCAAATCCATGCGACACAAATTATTTAGCTTCGTATACTTGCGATATAAGTGATATAGCTTCAAATGCAGGTGAATCAAACGAGTGATCTTCAAATCCAAGCGTAACACATGATTTAACTTCAACTCAATGGGAAGTAGAAGATTTACCTTCAAATCCATGTGAACCAAATGGTTTAGCTTCAAATCCTTGTGATATACATGATTTAGCTTCAGCTGCATGCGAAACAAACGAGTTAGCTTCAAATCCAAGCGAAACACATGATTGAGCTTCAAATCAATGCGAAACAGAAGGCTTAGCATCAAATCCATGCGACACAAATTATTTAGCTTCAAATACTTGTGATATACATGATTTAGCTTCAGCTGCATGCGCAACAAAGGAGTTAGCTTCAAATCCAAGCGAAATACATGATTTAGCTTCAAATCAATGCGAAGTAGAAGATTTACCTTCAAATCCATGCGAAACAAATGGCTAAGCTTCAAATACTTGTGATATACATGACTTAGCTCCATCTGCATGCGAAACAAACGAGTTTGCTTCAAATCCAAGCGAAACACATGATTTAGCTGCAAATCAATGCGAAGTAGAAGGCTTAGCATCAAATCCATGCAACACAAATTATTTAGCTTCTTATACTTGCGATATAAGTGATATAGCTTCAAATGCAGGCGTAACACACGAGTGATATTCAAATCCAAGCGTAACACATGATTTAACTTCAAGTCAATGCGAAGTAGAAGATTTACCTTCAAATCCATGCGAAACAAATGGTTTAGCTTCAAATACTTGCGATATACATGATTTAGCTTCAGCTGCATGCGAAACAAACGAGTGATCTTCAAATCCAAGCGTAACACATGATTTAACTTCAAATCAATGGGAAGTAGAAGATTTACCTTCAAATCCATGCGAAACAAATGGTTTAGCTTCAAATACTTGTGATATACATGATTTATCTTCAGCTGCATGCGAAACAAACGTGTTAGCTTCATATCCAAGCGAAATACATGATTTAGCTTCAAATCAATGCGAAGTAGAAGATTTACCTTCATATCCATGCGAAACAAATGGTTTAGCTTCAAATACTTGTGATATACATGATTTAGCTTCAGCTGCATGCGAAACAATCGAGTTAGCTTCAAATCCAAGCGAAACACATGATTTAGCTTCAAATCAATGCGAAGTAGAAGGCTTAGCATCAAATCCATGCAACACAAATTATTTAGCTTCTTATACTTGCGATATAAGTGATAAAGCTTCAAATGCAGGCGAAACAAACGAGTGATCTTCAAATCCAAGCGTAACACATGATTTAACTTCAAATCAATGGGAAGTAGAAGATTTATCTTCAAATCCATGCGAAACAAATGGTTTAGCTTCAAATACTTGTGATATACATGATTTAGCTTCAGCTGCATGCGAAACAAACGTGTTAGCTTCAAATCCAAGCGAAATACATGATTTAGCTTCAAATCAATGCGAAGTAGAAGATTTACCTTCATATCCATGCGAAACAAATGGGTTAGCTTCAAATACTTGTGATATACATGATTTAGCTTCAGCTGCATGCGAAACAAACGAGTTAGCTTCAAATCCAAGCGAAACACATGATTTAGCTTCAAATCAATGCGAAATAGAAGGCTTAGCATCAAATCCATGCAACACAAATTATTTAGCTTCTTATACTTGCGATATAAGTGACAAAGCTTCAAATGCAGGCGAAACAAACGAGTGTGCTTAAAATCCAAGCGTAACACATGATTTAACTTCAAATCGATACGAAGTAGAAGATTTACATTCAAATCCATGCGAAACAAATGGTTTAGCTTCAAATACTTGTGATACACATGAATTTGCTTCAGCTGCATGCGAAACAAACGATTTAGCTTCACACCCAAGGGAAACACATGATTTAACTTCAAATCAATGCGAAGTAGAAGGCTTACCATCAAATCCATGCAACACAAATTATTTAGCTTCTTATACTTGCGATATAAGTGATATAGCTTCAAATGCAGGCGTAACACACGAGTGATCTTCAAATCCAAGCGTAACACATGATTTAACTTCAAATCAATGGGAAGTAGCAGTTTTACCATCAAATCCATGCGAAACAAACGTTTTAGCTTCAAATCAATGCGAAGTAGAAGGCTTAGCATCAAATCCATGCAGCACAAATTATTTAGCTTCTTATACTTGCGATGTAAGTGATAAAGCATCAAATGCAGGCGAAACAAACGAGTGATATTCAAATCCAAGGGTAACACATGATTTAACTTCAGATCAGTGGGAAGTAGAAGATTTACCTTCAAATCCATGCGAAACAAATGGTTTAGCTTCAAATACTTGTGATATACATGATTTAGCTTCAACTGCATGCGAAACAAACGAGTTAGCTTCAAATCCAAGCGAAACTCATGATTTAGCTTCAAATCAATGCGAAGTAGAAGGCTTAGCATCAAATCCATGCAACACAAATTATTTAGCTTCTTATACTTGCGATATAAGTGATAAAGCTTCAAATGCAGGTGAAACAAACGAGTGAGCTTTAAATCCAAGCGTAACACATGATTTAACTTCAAATCAATGCGAAGTAGAAGATTTACCTTCAAATCCATGCGAAACAAATGGCTAAGCTTCAAATACTTGTGATATACATGACTTAGCTTCATCTGCATGCGAAACAAACGAGTTTGCTTCAAATCCAAGCGAAACACATGATTTAGCTTCAAATCAATGCGAAGTAGAAGGCTTAGCATCAAATCCATGCAACACAAATTATTTAGCTTCTTATACTTGCGATATAAGTGATAAAGCTTCAAATGCAGGTGAAACAAACGAGTGAGCTTTAAATTCAAACGTAACACATGATTTAACTTCAAATCAATGCGAAGTAGAAGATTTACCTTCAAATCCACGCGAAACAAACGGTTTAGCTTCAAATACTTGTGATATACATGATTTAGCTTCAGCTGAATGCGAAACAAACGAGTTAGCTACAAATCCAAGCGAAACACATTATTTAGCTTCAAATCAATGCGAAGTAGAAGGCTTAGCATCAAATCCATGCAATACAAATTATTTAGCTTCTTATACTTGCGATATAAGTGATAAAGCTTCAAATGCAGGTGAAACAAACGAGTGATCTTCAAATCCAAGCTTAACACATGATTTAACTTCAAATCATTGGGAAGTAGCAGATTTACCATCAAATCCATGCGAAAGAAACGTTTTAGCTTCAAATACTTGTGATACACATGATTTAGCTTCAGCTGAATGCGAAACAAACGAGTTAGCTTCAAATCCAAGCGAAACACATGATTTAGCTTCAAATCAATGCGAAGTAGAATGCTTAGCATCAAATCGATGCAACACAAATTATTTAGCTTCTTATACTTGCGATATAAGTGATAAAGCTTCAAAAGCAGGCGAAACAAACGAGTGAGCTTTAAATCCAAGCGTAACACATGATTGGGCTTCAAATCAATGCGAAATAGAAGGCTTAGCACCAAATCCATGCGACACAAATTATTTAGCTTCGTATACTTGCGATATAAGTGATATAGCTTCAAATGCAGGTGAAACAAACGAGTGATCTTCAAATCCAAGCGTAACACATGATTTAACTTCAAATCAATGGGAAGTAGAAGATTTACCTTCAAATCCATGCGAAACAAATGGTTTAGCTTCAAATACTTGTGATATACATGATTTAGCTTCAGCTGCATGCGAAACAAACGAGTTAGCTTCAAATCCAAGCGAAACACATGATTGAGCTTCAAATCAATGCGAAATAGAAGGCTTAGCATCAAATCCATGCGACACAAATTATTTAGCTTCGTATACTTGCGATATAAGTGATATAGCTTCAAATGCAGGTGAATCAAACGAGTGATCTTCAAATCCAAGCGTAACACATGATTTAACTTCAACTCAATGGGAAGTAGAAGATTTACCTTCAAATCCATGTGAACCAAATGGTTTAGCTTCAAATCCTTGTGATATACATGATTTAGCTTCAGCTGCATGCGAAACAAACGAGTTAGCTTCAAATCCAAGCGAAACACATGATTGAGCTTCAAATCAATGCGAAACAGAAGGCTTAGCATCAAATCCATGCGACACAAATTATTTAGCTTCAAATACTTGTGATATACATGATTTAGCTTCAGCTGCATGCGCAACAAAGGAGTTAGCTTCAAATCCAAGCGAAATACATGATTTAGCTTCAAATCAATGCGAAGTAGAAGATTTACCTTCAAATCCATGCGAAACAAATGGCTAAGCTTCAAATACTTGTGATATACATGACTTAGCTCCATCTGCATGCGAAACAAACGAGTTTGCTTCAAATCCAAGCGAAACACATGATTTAGCTGCAAATCAATGCGAAGTAGAAGGCTTAGCATCAAATCCATGCAACACAAGTTATTTAGTTTCTTATACTTGCGATATAAGTGATAAAGCTTCAAATGCAGGTGAAACAAACGAGTGATTTGAAATCCAAGCTTAACACATGATTTAACTTCAAATCAATCCGATGTAGAAGATTTACCTTCAAATCCATGCGAAACAAATGGTTTAGCTTCAAATACTTGTGATATACATGATTTAGCTTCAACTGCATGCGAAACAAACGAGTTAGCTTCAAATCCAAGCGAAACACATGATTTAGCTTCAAATCAATGCGAAGTATAAGGCTTACCATCAAATCCATGCAACACAAATTATTTAGCTTCTTATACTTGCGATATAAGTGATATAGCTTCAAATGCAGGCGTAACACACGAGTGATCTTCAAATCCAAGCGTAACACATGATTTAACTTCAAGTCAATGCGAAGTAGAAGATTTACCTTCAAATCCATGCGAAACAAATGGTTTAGCTTCAAATACTTGCGATATACATGATTTAGCTTCAGCTGCATGCGAAACAAACGAGTTAGCTTCAAATCCAAGCGAAACACATGATTTAGCTTCAAATCAATGCGAAATAGAAGGCTTAGCATCAAATCCATGCAACACAAATTATTTAGCTTCTTATACTTGCGATATAAGTGACAAAGCTTCAAATGCAGGCGAAACAAACGAGTGAGCTTAAAATCCAAGCGTAACACATGATTTAACTTCAAATCGATACGAAGTAGAAGATTTACATTCAAATCCATGCGAAACAAATGGTTTAGCTTCAAATACTTGTGATACACATGAATTTGCTTCAGATGCATGCGAAACAAACGATTTAGCTTCACACCCAAGGGAAACACATGATTTAACTTCAAATCAATGCGAAGTAGAAGGCTTACCATCAAATCCATGCAACACAAATTATTTAGCTTCTTATACTTGCGATATAAGTGATATAGCTTCAAATGCAGGCGTAACACACGAGTGATCTTCAAATCCAAGCGTAACACATGATTTAACTTCAAGTCAATGCGAAGTAGAAGATTTACCTTCAAATCCATGCGAAACAAATGGTTTAGCTTCAAATACTTGCGATATACATGATTTAGCTTCAGCTGCATGCGAAACAAACGAGTTAGCTTCAAATCCACGCGAAACACATGATTTAGCTTCAAATCAATGCGAAGTAGAAGGCTTAGCATCAAATCCATGCAGCACAAATTATTTAGCTTCTTATACTTGCGATATAAGTGATAAAGCTTCAAATGCAATCGAAACAAACGAGTGAGCTTTAAATCCAAGCGTAACACATGATTTAAATACAAATCAATGCGAAGTAGAAGATTTACCTTCAAATCCATGCGAAACAAATGGTTTAGCTTCAGATACTTGTGATATACATGATTTAGCTTCAACTGCATGCGAAACAAACGAGTTAGCTTCAAATCCAAACGAAACACATGATTTAGCCTCAAATCAATGCGAAGTAGAAGGCTTAGCATCAAATCCATGCAACACAAATTATTTAGCTTCATATATTTGCGATATAAGTGATATAGCTTCAAATGCAGGTGAAACAAACGAGTGATCTTCAAATCCAAGCGTAACACTTGATTTAACTTCAAATCAATGGGAAGTAGAAGATTTACCTTCAAATCCATGCGAAACAAATGGTTTAGCTTCAAATACTTGTGATATACATGAATTAGCTCCAACTGCACGCGAAACAAACGAGTTACCTTCAAATCCAAGCGAAACACATGATTTAGCTTCAAATCAATGCGAAGTAGAAGGTTTAGCATCAAATCCATGCAACATAAATTATTTAGCTTCCTATACTTGCGATATAAGTGACAAAGCTTCAAAAGCAGGCGAAACAAACGAGTGAGCTTTAAATCCAAGCGTAACACATGATTGGGCTTCAAATCAATGCGAAATAGAAGGCTTAGCACCAAATCCATGCGACACAAATTATTTAGCTTCGTATACTTGCGATATAAGTGATATAGCTTCAAATGCAGGTGAAACAAACGAGTGATCTTCAAATCCAAGCGTAACACATGATTTAACTTCAAATCATTGGGAAGTAGCAGATTTACCATCAAATCCATGCGAAAGAAACGTTTTAGCTTCAAATACTTGTGATACACATGATTTAGCTTCAGCTGAATGCGAAACAAACGAGTTAGCTTCAAATCCAAGCGAAACACATGATTTAGCTTCAAATCAATGCGAAGTAGAAGGCTTAGCATCAAATCGATGCAACACAAATTATTTAGCTTCTTATACTTGCGATATAAGTGATAAAGCTTCAAAAGCAGGCGAAACAAACGAGTGAGCTTTAAATCCAAGCGTAACACATGATTGGGCTTCAAATCAATGCGAAATAGAAGGCTTAGCACCAAATCCATGCGACACAAATTATTTAGCTTCGTATACTTGCGATATAAGTGATATAGCTTCAAATGCAGGTGAAACAAACGAGTGATCTTCAAATCCAAGCGTAACACATGATTTAACTTCAAATCAATGGGAAGTAGAAGATTTACCTTCAAATCCATGCGAAACAAATGGTTTAGCTTCAAATACTTGTGATATACATGATTTAGCTTCAGCTGCATGCGAAACAAACGAGTTAGCTTCAAATCCAAGCGAAACACATGATTTTGCTTCAAATCAATGCGAAATAGAAGGCTTAGCATCAAATCCATGCAACACAAATTATTTAGCTTCTTATACTTGCGATATAAGTGATATAGCTTCAAATGCAGGCGTAACACACGAGTGATCTTCAAATCCAAGCGTAACACATGATTTAACTTCAAGTCAATGCGAAGTAGAAGATTTACCTTCAAATCCATGCGAAACAAATGGTTTAGCTTCAAATACTTGCGATATACATGATTTAGCTTCAGCTGCATGCGAAACAAACGAGTTAGCTTCAAATCCAAGCGAAACACATGATTTTGCTTCAAATCAATGCGAAATAGAAGGCTTAGCATCAAATCCATGCAACACAAATTATTTAGCTTCTTATACTTGCGATATAAGTGACAAAGCTTCAAATGCAGGCGAAACAAACGAGTGAGCTTAAAATCCAAGCGTAACACATGATTTAACTTCAAATCGATACGAAGTAGAAGATTTACATTCAAATCCATGCGAAACAAATGGTTTAGCTTCAAATACTTGTGATACACATGAATTTGCTTCAGCTGCATGCGAAACAAACGATTTAGCTTCACACCCAAGGGAAACACATGATTTAACTTCAAATCAATGCGAAGTAGAAGGCTTACCATCAAATCCATGCAACACAAATTATTTAGCTTCTTATACTTGCGATATAAGTGATATAGCTTCAAATGCAGGCGTAACACACGAGTGATCTTCAAATCCAAGCGTAACACATGATTTAACTTCAAGTCAATGCGAAGTAGAAGATTTACCTTCAAATCCATGCGAAACAAATGGTTTAGCTTCAAATACTTGCGATATACATGATTTAGCTTCAGCTGCATGCGAAACAAACGAGTTAGCTTCAAATCCACGCGAAACACATGATTTAGCTTCAAATCAATGCGAAGTAGAAGGCTTAGCATCAAATCCATGCAGCACAAATTATTTAGCTTCCTATACTTGCGATATAAGTGACAAAGCTTCAAATGCAGGCGAAACAAACGAGTGAGTTTAAAATCCAAGCGTAACACATGATTTAAATTCAAATCAATACGAAGTAGAAGATTTACTTTCAAATCCATGCGAAACAAGTGGTTTAGCTTCAAATTCTTGTGATATACATGATTTAGCTTCAGCTGCATACGAAACAAACGAGTGATCTTCAAATCCAAGCGTAACACATGATTTAACTTCAAATCAATGGGAAGTTGAAGATTTACCTTCAAATCCATGCGAAACAAATGGTTTAGCTTCAAATACTTGTGATATACATGATTTAGCTTCAGCTGCATGCGAAACAAACGAGTTAGCTTCATATCCAAGCGAAATACATGATTTAGCTTCAAATCAATGCGAAGTAGAAGATTTACCTTCAAATCCATGCGAGACAAATGGTTTAGCTTCAAATACTTGTGATATACATGATTTAGCTTCAGCTGCATGCGAAACAAACGAGTTAGCTTCAAATCCAAGCGAAACACATGATTTAGCTTCAAATTAATGCGAAGTAGAAGGCTTAGCATCAAATCCATGCAACACAAATTATTTAGCTTCTTATACTTGCGATATAAGTGATAAAGCTTCAAATGCAGGCGAAACAAACGAGTGAGCTTTAAATCCAAGCGTAACACATGATTTAACTTCAAATCAATGCGAAGTAGAAGATTTACCTTCAAATCCATGCGAAACAAATGGTTTAGCTTCAAATACTTGTGATATACATGATTTAGCTTCAACTGCATGCGAAACAAACGAGTTAGCTTCAAATCCAAGCGGAACACATGATTTAAATTCAAATCAATACGAAGTAGAAGATTTACTTTCAAATCCATGCGAAACAAGTGGTTTAGCTTCAAATTCTTGTGATATACATGATTTAGCTTCAGCTGCATACGAAACAAAGGAGTGATTTTCAAATCCAAGCGTAACACATGATTTAACTTCAAATCAATGGGAAGTTGAAGATTTACCTTCAAATCCATGCGAAACAAATGGTTTAGCTTCAAATACTTGTGATATACATGATTTAGCTTCAACTGCATGCGAAACAAACGAGTTAGCTTCAAATCCAAGCGAAACACATGATTTAGCTTCAAATCAATGCGAAGTAGAAGGCTTAGCATCAAATCCATGCAACACAAATTATTTAGCTTCTTATACTTGCGATATAAGTGATAAAGCTTCAAATGCAGGTGAAACAAACGAGTGAGCTTTAAATCCAAGCGTAACACATGATTTAACTTCAAATCAATGCGAAGTAGAAGATTTACCTTCAAATCCATGCGAAACAAATGGCTAAGCTTCAAATACTTGTGATATACATGACTTAGCTTCATCTGCACGCGAAACAAACGAGTTAGCTTCAAACCCAAGCGTAACACATGATTTAACTTCAAATCAATGCGAAGTAGAAGATTTACCTTCAAATCCATGCGAAACAAATGGTTTAGCTTCAAATACTTGTGATATACAGGATTTAGCTTCAACTGCATGCGAAACAAACGAGTTAGCTTCAAAACCAAGCGAAACACATGATTTAGCTTCAAATCAATGCGAAGTAGAAGTCTTAGCATCAAATCCATGCAACACAAGTTATTTAGCGTCTTATACTTGCGATATAAGTGATAAAGCTTCAAATGCAGGCGAAACAAACGAGTGAGCTTTAAATCCAAGCGTAACACATGATTTAACTTCAAATCAATGCGAAGTAGAAGATTTACCTTCAAATCCATGCGAAACAAATGGTTTAGCTTCAAATACTTGTGATATACATGTTTTAGTTTCAGCTGCATGCGAAACAAACGTGTTAGCTTCAAATCCAAGCGAAATACATGATTTAGCTTCAAATCAATGCGAAGTAGAAGATTTACCTTCATATCCATGCGAAACAAATGGTTTAGCTTAAAATACTTGTGATATACATGATTTAGCTTCAGCTGCATGCGAAACAAACGAGTTAGCTGCAAATCCAAGCGAAACACATGATTTAGCTTCAAATCAATGCGAAATAGAAGGCTTAGCATCAAATCCATGCAACACAAACTATTTAGCTTCTTATACTTGCGATATAAGTGACAAAGCTTCAAATGCAGGCGAAACAAACGAGTGAGCTTAAAATCCAAGCCTAACACATGATTTAACTTCAAATCAATACGAAGTAGAAGATTTACATTCAAATCCATGCGAAACAAATGGTTTAGCCTCAAATACTTGTGATATACATGATTTAGTTTCAGCTGCATGCGAAACAAACGTGTTAGCTTCAAATCCAAGCGAAATACATGATTTAGCTTCAAATCAATGCGAAGTAGAAGATTTAGATTCATATCCATGCGAAACAAATGGTTTAGCTTCGAATACTTGTGATATACATGATTTAGCTTCAGCTGCATGCGAAACAAACGAGTTAGCTTCAAATCCAAGCGAAACACATGATTTAGTTTCAAATCAATGCGAAATAGAAGGCTTAGCATCAAATCCATGCAACACAAACTATTTAGCTTCTTATACTTGCGATATAAGTGACAAAGCTTCAAATGCAGGCGAAACAAACGAGTGAGCTTAAAATCCAAGCGTAACACATGATTTAGCTTCAAATCAATGCGAAGTAGAAGGCTTAGCATCAAATCCATGCAACACAAATTATTTAGCTTCTTATACTTGCGATATAAGTGATAAAGCTTCAAATGCAGGCGAAACAAACGAGTGAGCTTCAAATCCAAGCGAAACACATGATTTAGCTTCAAATCAATGCGAAATAGAAGGCTTAGCATCAAATCCATGCGACACAAATTATTTAGCTTGATATACTTGCGATATAAGTGATAAAGCTTCAAATGCATGCGAAACAAACGAGTTAGCTTCAAATCCAAGCGATACACATGATTTAGCTTCAAATCAATGCGAAGTAGAAGGGTTAGCATCAAATCCATGCAACACAAATTATTTAGCTTCTTATACTTGCGATATAAGTGATAAAGCTTCAAGTGCAGGTGAAACAAACGAGTGAGCTTTAAATCCAAGCGTAACACATGATTTAATTTCAAATCAATGCGAAGTAGAATATTTACCTTCAAATCCATGCGAAACAAATGGTTTAGCTTCAAATATTGTGATATACATGATTTAGCTTCAACTGCATGCGAAACAAACGAGTTAGCTTCAAATCCAAGCGAAACACGTGATTTAGCTTCAAATCAATGCGAAGTAGAAGGGTTAGCATCAAATCCATGCAACACAAATTATTTAGCTTCTTATACTTGCGATATAAGTGATAAAGCTTCAAATGCATGCGAAACAAACGAGTTAGCTTCAAATCCAAGCGACACACATGATTTAGCTTTAAACCTATGCGAAATAGAAGGCTTAGTATCAAATCCATGCGACACAAATTATTTAGCTTCAAATTCTTGTGATATACATGATTTAGCTTCAGCTGCATGCGAAACAAACGAGTTAGCTTCAAATCCAAGCGAAACACATGATTTAGCTTCAAATCAATGCGAAATAGAAGGCTTAGCATCAAATCCATGCGACACAAATTATTTAGCTTCAAATACTTGTGATATACATGATTTAGCTTCAGCTGCATGCGAAACAAACAAGTTAGCTTCAAATCCTAGCGAAATACATGATTAAGCTTCAAATCAATGCGAAGTAGAAGATTTACCTTCAAATCCATGCGAAACAAATGGCTTAGCTTCAAATACTTGTGATATACACGATTTAGCTTCAACTGCATGCGAAACAAACGAGTTAGCTTCAAATCCAAGCGAAACACATGATTGATCTTCAAATCAATGCGAAACAGAAGGCTTAGCATCAAATCCATGCGACACAAATTATTTAGCTTCAAATACTTGTGATATACATGACTTAGCTTCATCTGCATGCGAAACAAACGAGTTTGCTTCAAATCCAAGCGAAACACATGATTTAGCTGCAAATCAATGCGAAGTAGAAGGCTTAGCATCAAATCCATGCAACACAAGTTATTTAGTTTCTTATACTTGCGATATAAGTGATAAAGCTTCAAATGCAGGTGAAACAAACGAGTGAGCTTTAAATCCAAGTGTAACACATGATTTGACTTCAAATCAATACGAAGTAGAAGATTTACCTTCAAATCCATGCGAAACAAATGGTTTAGCTTCAAATACTTGTGATATACATGTTTTAGCTTCAACTGCATGCGAAACAAACAAGTTAGCTTCAAATCCAAGCGAAACACATGATTTAGCTTCAAATCAATGCGAAATAGAAGGCTTAGCATCAAATCCATGCTACACAAAATATTTAGCTTCGTATACTTGCGCTATATGTGATATAGCTTCAAATGCAGGTGAAACAAACGAGTGATTTGAAATCCAAGCGACACACATGATTTAGCTTCAAACCTATGCGAAATAGAAGGCTTAGCATCAAATCCATGCGACACAAATTATTTAGCTTCAAATTCTTGTGATATACATGATTTAGCTTCAACTGCATGCGAAACAAACGAGTTAGCTTCAAATCCAAGCGAAATACATGATTTAGCTTCAAATCAATGCGAAGTAGAAGATTTACCTTCAAATCCATGCGAAACAAATGGTTTAGCTTCAAATACTTGTGATATACATGATTTAGTTTCAGCTGCATGCGAAACAAACGTGTTAGCTTCAAATCCAGGCGAAATACATGATTTAGCTTCAAATCAATGCGAAGTAGAAGATTTACCTTCATATCCATGCGAAACAAATGGTTTAGCTTCAAATACTTGTGATATACATGATTTAGCTTCAGCTGCATGCGAAACAAACGAGTTAGCTTCAAATCCAAGCGAAACACATGATTTAGCTTCAAATCAATGCGAAATAGAAGGCTTAGCATCAAATCCATGCAACACAAACTATTTAGCTTCTTATACTTGCGATATAAGTGACAAAGCTTCAAATGCAGGCGAAACAAACGAGTGAGCTTAAAATCCAAGCGTAACACATGATTTAACTTCAAATCAATACGAAGTAGAAGATTTACATTTAAATCCATGCGAAACAAATGGTTTAGCTTCAAATACTTGTGATATACATGATTTAGCTTCAGCTGAATGCGAAACAAACGAGTTAGCTTCAAATCCAAGCGAAACACATGATTTAGCTTCAAATCAATGCGAAGTAGAAGATTTACCTTCAAATCCATGCGAAACAAATGGTTTAGCTTCAAATACTTGTGATATACACGATTTAGCTTCAGCTGCATGCGAATCAAATGAGTTAGCTTCAAATCCAAGCGAAACACATGATTTAGCTTCAAATCAATGCGAAGTAGAAGGCTTAGCATCAAATCCATGCAACACAAATTATTTAGCTTCTTATACTTGCGATATAAGTGATAAAGCTTCAAATGCAGGCGAAACAAACGAGTGATCTTCAAATCCAAGCGTAACACATGATTTAACTTCAAATCAATGGGAAGTAGAAGATTTACCTTCAAATCCATGCGAAACAAATGGTTTAGCTTCAAATACTTGTGATATACATGATTTAGTTTCAGCTGCATGCGAAACAAACGTGTTAGCTTCAAATCCAAGCGAAATACATGATTTAGCTTCAAATCAATGCGAAGTAGAAGATTTACCTTCATATCCATGCGAAACAAATGGTTTAGCTTCAAATACTTGTGATATACATGATTTAGCTTCAGCTGCATGCGAAACAAACGAGTTAGCTTCAAATCCAAGCGAAACACATGATTTAGCTTCAAATCAATGCGAAATAGAAGGCTTAGCATCAAATCCATGCAACACAAACTATTTAGCTTCTTATACTTGCGATATAAGTGACAAAGCTTCAAATGCAGGCGAAACAAACGAGTGAGCTTAAAATCCAAGCGTAACACATGATTTAGCTTCAAATCAATGCGAAGTAGAAGGCTTAGCATCAAATCCATGCAACACAAATTATTTAGCTTCTTATACTTGCGATATAAGTGATAAAGCTTCAAATGCAGGCGAAACAAACGAGTGAGCTTCAAATCCAAGCGAAACACATGATTTAGCTTCAAATCAATGCGAAATAGAAGGCTTAGCATCAAATCCATGCGACACAAATTATTTAGCTTGATATACTTGCGATATAAGTGATAAAGCTTCAAATGCATGCGAAACAAACGAGTTAGCTTCAAATCCAAGCGATACACATGATTTAGCTTCAAATCAATGCGAAGTAGAAGGGTTAGCATCAAATCCATGCAACACAAATTATTTAGCTTCTTCTACTTGCGATATAATTGATAAAGCTTCAAGTGCAGGTGAAACAAACGAGTGAGCTTTAAATCCAAGCGTAACACATGATTTAATTTCAAATCAATGCGAAGTAGAATATTTACCTTCAAATCCATGCGAAACAAATGGTTTAGCTTCAAATATTGTGATATACATGATTTAGCTTCAACTGCATGCGAAACAAACGAGTTAGCTTCAAATCCAAGCGAAACACGTGATTTAGCTTCAAATCAATGCGAAGTAGAAGGGTTAGCATCAAATCCATGCAACACAAATTATTTAGCTTCTTATACTTGCGATATAAGTGATAAAGCTTCAAATGCATGCGAAACAAACGAGTTAGCTTCAAATCCAAGCGACACACATGATTTAGCTTCAAACCTATGCGAAATAGAAGGCTTAGCATCAAATCCATGCGACACAAATTATTTAGCTTCAAATTCTTGTGATATACATGATTTAGCTTCAGCTGCATGCGAAACAAACGAGTTAGCTTCAAATCCAAGCGAAACACATGATTTAGCTTCAAATCAATGCGAAGTATAAGGCTTAGCATCAAATCCATGCGAAACAAATGGTTTAGCTTCAAATACTTGTGATATACACGATTTAGCTTCAGTTGCATGCGAATCAAACGAGTTAGCTTCAAATCCAAGCGAAACACATGATTTAGCTTCAAATCAATGCGAAGTAGAAGGCTTAGCATCAAATCCATGCAACACAAATTATTTAGCTTCTTATACTTGCGATATAAGTGATAAAGCTTCAAATGCAGGCGAAACAAACGAGTGATCTTCAAATCCAAGCGTAACACATGATTTAACTTCAAATCAATGGGAAGTAGAAGATTTACCTTCAAATCCATGCGAAACAAATGGTTTAGCTTCAAATACTTGTGATATACATGATTTAGCTTCAGCTGCATGAGAAACAAACGTGTTAGCTTCAAATCCAAGCGAAATACATGATTTAGCTTCAAATCAATGCGAAGTAGAAGATTTACCTTCATATCCATGCGAAACAAATGGTTTAGCTTCAAATACTTGTGATATACATGATTTAGCTTCAGCTGCATGCGAAACAAACGAGTTAGCTTCAAATCCAAGCGAAACACATGATTTAGCTTCAAATCAATGCGAAATAGAAGGCTTAGCATCAAATCCATGCAACACAAATTATTTAGCTTCTTATACTTGCGATATAAGTGACACAGCTTCAAATGCAGGCGAAACAAACGAGTGAGCGTAAAATCCAAGTGTAACACATGATTTAACTTCAAATCAATACGAAGTAGAAGATTTACATTCAAATCCATGCGAAACAAATGGTTTAGCTTCAAATACTTGTGATATACATGATTTAGCTTCAGCTGAATGCGAAACAAACGAGTTAGCTTCAAATCCAAGCGAAACACATGATTTAGCTTCAAATCAATGCGAAATAGAAGGCTTAGCATCAAATCGATGCAACACAAATTATTTAGCTTCTTATACTTGCGATATAAGTGATAAAGCTTCAAATGCATGCGAAACAAACGAGTTAGCTTCAAATCCAAGCGACACACATGATTTAGCTTCAAACCTATGCGAAATAGAAGGCTTAGCATCAAATCCATGCGACACAAATTATTTAGCTTCAAATTCTTGTGATATACATGATTTAGCTTCAGCTGCATGCGAAACAAACGAGTTAGCTTCAAATCAAAGCGAAATACATGATTAAGCTTCAAATCAATGCGAAGTAGAAGATTTACCTTCAAATCCATGCGAAACAAATGGCTTAGCTTCAAATACTTGTGATATACACGATTTAGCTTCAACTGCATGCGAAACAAACGAGTTTGCTTCAAATCCAAGCGAAACACATGATTTAGCTTCAAATCAATGCGAAATAGAAGGCTTAGCATCAAATCCATGCAACACAAGTTATTTAGTTTCTTATACTTGCGATATAAGTGATAAAGCTTCAAATGCAGCTGAAACAAACGAGTGAGCTTTAAATTCAAGCGTAACACATGATTTAACTTCAAATCAATGCGAAGTAGAAGATTTACCTTCAAATCCATGCGAAACAAATGGTTTAGCTTCAAATACTTGTGATATACACGATTTAGCTTCAGCTGCATGCGAATCAAATGAGTTAGCTTCAAATCCAAGCGAAACACATTATTTAGCTTCAAATCAATGCGAAGTAGAAGGCTTAGCATCAAATCCATGCAACACAAATTATTTAGCTTCTTATACTTGCGATATAAGTGATAAAGCTTCAAATGCAGGCGAAACAAACGAGTGATCTTCAAATCCAAGCGTAACACATGATTTAACTTCAAATCAATGGGAAGTAGAAGATTTACCTTCAAATCCATGCGAAACAAATGGTTTAGCTTCAAATACTTGTGATATACATGATTTAGTTTCAGCTGCATGCGAAACAAACGTGTTAGCTTCAAATCCAAGCGAAATACATGATTTAGCTTCAAATCAATGCGATGTAGAAGATTTACCTTCATATCCATGCGAAACAAATGGTTTAGCTTCAAATACTTGTGATATACATGATTTAGCTTCAGCTGCATGCGAAACAAACGAGTGAGCTTCAAATCCAAGCGAAACACATGATTTAGCTTCAAATCAATGCGAAGTAGAAGGCTTAGCATCAAATCCATGCAACACAAATTATTTAGCGTCTTATACTTGCGGTATAAGTGATAAAGCTTCAAATGCAGGTGAAACAAACGAGTGAGCTTTAAATCTAAGCGTAACACATGATTTAACTTCAAATCAATGCGAAGTAGAAGATTTACCTTCAAATCCATGCGAGACAAATGGTTTAGCTTCAAATACTTGTGATATACATGATTTAGCTTCAGCTGCATGCGAAACAAACGAGTTAGCTTCAAATCCAAGCGAAACACATGATTTAGCTTCAAATTAATGCGAAGTAGAAGGCTTAGCATCAAATCCATGCAACACAAATTATTTAGCTTCTTATACTTGCGATATAAGTGATAAAGCTTCAAATGCAGGCGAAACAAACGAGTGAGCTTCAAATCCAAGCGAAACACATGATTTAGCTTCAAATCAATGCGAAATAGAAGGCTTAGCATCAAATCCATGCGACACAAATTATTTAGCTTGATATACTTGCGATATAAGTGATAAAGCTTCAAATGCATGCGAAACAAACGAGTTAGCTTCAAATCCAAGCGATACACATGATTTAGCTTCAAATCAATGCGAAGTAGAAGGGTTAGCATCAAATCCATGCAACACAAATTATTTAGCTTCTTATACTTGCGATATAAGTGATAAAGCTTCAAGTGCAGGTGAAACAAACGAGTGAGCTTTAAATCCAAGCGTAACACATGATTTAATTTCAAATCAATGCGAAGTAGAATATTTACCTTCAAATCCATGCGAAACAAATGGTTTAGCTTCAAATATTGTGATATACATGATTTAGCTTCAACTGCATGCGAAACAAACGAGTTAGCTTCAAATCCAAGCGAAACACGTGATTTAGCTTCAAATCAATGCGAAGTAGAAGGGTTAGCATCAAATCCATGCAACACAAATTATTTAGCTTCAAATTCTTGTGATATACATGATTTAGCTTCAGCTGCATGCGAAACAAACGAGTTAGCTTCAAATCCAAGCGAAACACATGATTTAGCTTCAAATCAATGCGAAATAGAAGGCTTAGCATCAAATCCATGCGACACAAATTATTTAGCTTCAAATACTTGTGATATACATGATTTAGCTTCAGCTGCATGCGAAACAAACAAGTTAGCTTCAAATCCTAGCGAAATACATGATTAAGCTTCAAATCAATGCGAAGTAGAAGATTTACCTTCAAATCCATGCGAAACAAATGGCTTAGCTTCAAATACTTGTGATATACACGATTTAGCTTCAACTGCATGCGAAACAAACGAGTTAGCTTCAAATCCAAGCGAAACACATGATTGATCTTCAAATCAATGCGAAACAGAAGGCTTAGCATCAAATCCATGCGACACAAATTATTTAGCTTCAAATACTTGTGATATACATGACTTAGCTTCATCTGCATGCGAAACAAACGAGTTTGCTTCAAATCCAAGCGAAACACATGATTTAGCTGCAAATCAATGCGAAGTAGAAGGCTTAGCATCAAATCCATGCAACACAAGTTATTTAGTTTCTTATACTTGCGATATAAGTGATAAAGCTTCAAATGCAGGTGAAACAAACGAGTGAGCTTTAAATCCAAGTGTAACACATGATTTGACTTCAAATCAATACGAAGTAGAAGATTTACCTTCAAATCCATGCGAAACAAATGGTTTAGCTTCAAATACTTGTGATATACATGTTTTAGCTTCAACTGCATGCGAAACAAACAAGTTAGCTTCAAATCCAAGCGAAACACATGATTTAGCTTCAAATCAATGCGAAATAGAAGGCTTAGCATCAAATCCATGCTACACAAAATATTTAGCTTCGTATACTTGCGATATAAGTGATATAGCTTCAAATGCAGGTGAAACAAACGAGTGATTTGAAATCCAAGCGACACACATGATTTAGCTTCAAACCTATGCGAAATAGAAGGCTTAGCATCAAATCCATGCGACACAAATTATTTAGCTTCAAATTCTTGTGATATACATGATTTAGCTTCAACTGCATGCGAAACAAACGAGTTAGCTTCAAATCCAAGCGAAATACATGATTTAGCTTCAAATCAATGCGAAGTAGAAGATTTACCTTCAAATCCATGCGAAACAAATGGTTTAGCTTCAAATACTTGTGATATACATGATTTAGTTTCAGCTGCATGCGAAACAAACGTGTTAGCTTCAAATCCAGGCGAAATACATGATTTAGCTTCAAATCAATGCGAAGTAGAAGATTTACCTTCATATCCATGCGAAACAAATGGTTTAGATTCAAATACTTGTGATATACATGATTTAGCTTCAGCTGCATGCGAAACAAACGAGTTAGCTTCAAATCCAAGCGAAACACATGATTTAGCTTCAAATCAATGCGAAATAGAAGGCTTAGCATCAAATCCATGCAACACAAACTATTTAGCTTCTTATACTTGCGATATAAGTGACAAAGCTTCAAATGCAGGCGAAACAAACGAGTGAGCTTAAAATCCAAGCGTAACACATGATTTAACTTCAAATCAATACGAAGTAGAAGATTTACATTTAAATCCATGCGAAACAAATGGTTTAGCTTCAAATACTTGTGATATACATGATTTAGCTTCAGCTGAATGCGAAACAAACGAGTTAGCTTCAAATCCAAGCGAAACACATGATTTAGCTTCAAATCAATGCGAAGTAGAAGATTTACCTTCAAATCCATGCGAAACAAATGGTTTAGCTTCAAATACTTGTGATATACACGATTTAGCTTCAGCTGCATGCGAATCAAATGAGTTAGCTTCAAATCCAAGCGAAACACATGATTTAGCTTCAAATCAATGCGAAGTAGAAGGCTTAGCATCAAATCCATGCAACACAAATTATTTAGCTTCTTATACTTGCGATATAAGTGATAAAGCTTCAAATGCAGGCGAAACAAACGAGTGATCTTCAAATCCAAGCGTAACACATGATTTAACTTCAAATCAATGGGAAGTAGAAGATTTACCTTCAAATCCATGCGAAACAAATGGTTTAGCTTCAAATACTTGTGATATACATGATTTAGTTTCAGCTGCATGCGAAACAAACGTGTTAGCTTCAAATCCAAGCGAAATACATGATTTAGCTTCAAATCAATGCGAAGTAGAAGATTTACCTTCATATCCATGCGAAACAAATGGTTTAGCTTCAAATACTTGTGATATACATGATTTAGCTTCAGCTGCATGCGAAACAAACGAGTTAGCTTCAAATCCAAGCGAAACACATGATTTAGCTTCAAATCAATGCGAAATAGAAGGCTTAGCATCAAATCCATGCAACACAAACTATTTAGCTTCTTATACTTGCGATATAAGTGACAAAGCTTCAAATGCAGGCGAAACAAACGAGTGAGCTTAAAATCCAAGCGTAACACATGATTTAGCTTCAAATCAATGCGAAGTAGAAGGCTTAGCATCAAATCCATGCAACACAAATTATTTAGCTTCTTATACTTGCGATATAAGTGATAAAGCTTCAAATGCAGGCGAAACAAACGAGTGAGCTTCAAATCCAAGCGAAACACATGATTTAGCTTCAAATCAATGCGAAATAGAAGGCTTAGCATCAAATCCATGCGACACAAATTATTTAGCTTGATATACTTGCGATATAAGTGATAAAGCTTCAAATGCATGCGAAACAAACGAGTTAGCTTCAAATCCAAGCGATACACATGATTTAGCTTCAAATCAATGCGAAGTAGAAGGGTTAGCATCAAATCCATGCAACACAAATTATTTAGCTTCTTCTACTTGCGATATAATTGATAAAGCTTCAAGTGCAGGTGAAACAAACGAGTGAGCTTTAAATCCAAGCGTAACACATGATTTAATTTCAAATCAATGCGAAGTAGAATATTTACCTTCAAATCCATGCGAAACAAATGGTTTAGCTTCAAATATTGTGATATACATGATTTAGCTTCAACTGCATGCGAAACAAACGAGTTAGCTTCAAATCCAAGCGAAACACGTGATTTAGCTTCAAATCAATGCGAAGTAGAAGGGTTAGCATCAAATCCATGCAACACAAATTATTTAGCTTCTTATACTTGCGATATAAGTGATAAAGCTTCAAATGCATGCGAAACAAACGAGTTAGCTTCAAATCCAAGCGACACACATGATTTAGCTTCAAACCTATGCGAAATAGAAGGCTTAGCATCAAATCCATGCGACACAAATTATTTAGCTTCAAATTCTTGTGATATACATGATTTAGCTTCAGCTGCATGCGAAACAAACGAGTTAGCTTCAAATCCAAGCGAAACACATGATTTAGCTTCAAATCAATGCGAAGTATAAGGCTTAGCATCAAATCCATGCAACACAAATTATTTAGCTTCTTATACTTGCGATATAAGTGATAAAGCTTCAAATGCAGGCGAAACAAACGAGTGATCTTCAAATCCAAGCGTAACACATGATTTAACTTCAAATCAATGGGAAGTAGAAGATTTACCTTCAAATCCATGCGAAACAAATGGTTTAGCTTCAAATACTTGTGATATACATGATTTAGCTTCAGCTGCATGAGAAACAAACGTGTTAGCTTCAAATCCAAGCGAAATACATGATTTAGCTTCAAATCAATGCGAAGTAGAAGATTTACCTTCATATCCATGCGAAACAAATGGTTTAGCTTCAAATACTTGTGATATACATGATTTAGCTTCAGCTGCATGCGAAACAAACGAGGTAGCTTCAAATCCAAGCGAAACACATGATTTAGCTTCAAATCAATGCGAAATAGAAGGCTTAGCATCAAATCCATGCAACACAAATTATTTAGCTTCTTATACTTGCGATATAAGTGACACAGCTTCAAATGCAGGCGAAACAAACGAGTGAGCGTAAAATCCAAGTGTAACACATGATTTAACTTCAAATCAATACGAAGTAGAAGATTTACATTCAAATCCATGCGAAACAAATGGTTTAGCTTCAAATACTTGTGATATACATGATTTAGCTTCAGCTGAATGCGAAACAAACGAGTTAGCTTCAAATCCAAGCGAAACACATGATTTAGCTTCAAATCAATGCGAAATAGAAGGCTTAGCATCAAATCGATGCAACACAAATTATTTAGCTTCTTATACTTGCGATATAAGTGATAAAGCTTCAAATGCATGCGAAACAAACGAGTTAGCTTCAAATCCAAGCGACACACATGATTTAGCTTCAAACCTATGCGAAATAGAAGGCTTAGCATCAAATCCATGCGACACAAATTATTTAGCTTCAAATTCTTGTGATATACATGATTTAGCTTCAGCTGCATGCGAAACAAACGAGTTAGCTTCAAATCAAAGCGAAATACATGATTAAGCTTCAAATCAATGCGAAGTAGAAGATTTACCTTCAAATCCATGCGAAACAAATGGCTTAGCTTCAAATACTTGTGATATACACGATTTAGCTTCAACTGCATGCGAAACAAACGAGTTTGCTTCAAATCCAAGCGAAACACATGATTTAGCTTCAAATCAATGCGAAATAGAAGGCTTAGCATCAAATCCATGCAACACAAGTTATTTAGTTTCTTATACTTGCGATATAAGTGATAAAGCTTCAAATGCAGCTGAAACAAACGAGTGAGCTTTAAATTCAAGCGTAACACATGATTTAACTTCAAATCAATGCGAAGTAGAAGATTTACCTTCAAATCCATGCGAAACAAATGGTTTAGCTTCAAATACTTGTGATATACACGATTTAGCTTCAGCTGCATGCGAATCAAATGAGTTAGCTTCAAATCCAAGCGAAACACATTATTTAGCTTCAAATCAATGCGAAGTAGAAGGCTTAGCATCAAATCCATGCAACACAAATTATTTAGCTTCTTATACTTGCGATATAAGTGATAAAGCTTCAAATGCAGGCGAAACAAACGAGTGATCTTCAAATCCAAGCGTAACACATGATTTAACTTCAAATCAATGGGAAGTAGAAGATTTACCTTCAAATCCATGCGAAACAAATGGTTTAGCTTCAAATACTTGTGATATACATGATTTAGTTTCAGCTGCATGCGAAACAAACGTGTTAGCTTCAAATCCAAGCGAAATACATGATTTAGCTTCAAATCAATGCGATGTAGAAGATTTACCTTCATATCCATGCGAAACAAATGGTTTAGCTTCAAATACTTGTGATATACATGATTTAGCTTCAGCTGCATGCGAAACAAACGAGTGAGCTTCAAATCCAAGCGAAACACATGATTTAGCTTCAAATCAATGCGAAGTAGAAGGCTTAGCATCAAATCCATGCAACACAAATTATTTAGCGTCTTATACTTGCGGTATAAGTGATAAAGCTTCAAATGCAGGTGAAACAAACGAGTGAGCTTTAAATCTAAGCGTAACACATGATTTAACTTCAAATCAATGCGAAGTAGAAGATTTACCTTCAAATCCATGCGAGACAAATGGTTTAGCTTCAAATACTTGTGATATACATGATTTAGCTTCAGCTGCATGCGAAACAAACGAGTTAGCTTCAAATCCAAGCGAAACACATGATTTAGCTTCAAATTAATGCGAAGTAGAAGGCTTAGCATCAAATCCATGCAACACAAATTATTTAGCTTCTTATACTTGCGATATAAGTGATAAAGCTTCAAATGCAGGCGTAACAAACGAGTGAGCTTTAAATCCAAGCGTAACACATGATTTAACTTCAAATCAATGGGAAGTAGAAGATTTACCTTCAAATCCATGCGAAACAAATGGTTTAGCTTCAAATACTTGTGATATACATGATTTAGCTTCAACTGCATGCGAAACAAACGAGTTAGCTTCAAATCCAAGCGAAACACATGATTTAGCTTCAAATCAATGCGAAGTAGAAGTCTTAGCATCAAATCCATGCAACACAAATTATTTAGCGTCTTATACTTGCGATATAAGTGATAAAGCTTCAAATGCAGGCGAAACAAACGAGAGAGCTTTAAATCCAAGCGGAACACATGATTTAACTTCAAATCAATGCGAAGTAGAAGATTTACCTTCAAATCCATGCGAAACAAATGGTTTAGCTTCAAATACTTGTGATATACATGTTTTAGCTTCAACTGCATGCGAAACAAACAAGTTAGCTTCAAATCCAAGCGAAACACATGATTTAGCTTCAAATCAATGCGAAGTAGAAGGCTTAGCATCAAATCCATGCAAAACAAATTATTTAGCTTCTTATACTTGCGATATAAGTGATAAAGCTTCAAAAGGAGGCGAAACAAACGAGTGAGCTTTAAATCCATGCGTAACACATGATTTAACTTCAAATCAATGCGAAGTAGAAGATTTACCTTCAAATCCATGCGAAACAAATGGCTAAGCTTCAAATACTTGTGATATACATGACTTAGCTTCATCTGCATGCGAAATAAACGAGTTTGCTTCAAATCCAAGCGAAACACATGATTTAACTTCAAATCAATGGGAAGTAGAAGATTTACCTTCAAATCCATGCGAAACAAATGGTTTAGCTTCAAATACTTGTGATATACATGATTTAGCTTCAGCTGAATGCGAAACAAACGAGTTAGCTTCAAATCCAAGCGAAACACATGATTGAGCTTCAAATCAATGCGAAATAGAAGGCTTAGCATCAAATCCATGCGACACAAATTATTTAGCTTCGTATACTTGCAATATAAGTGATATAGCTTCAAATGCAGGTGAATCAAACGAGTGATCTTCAAATCCAAGCGTAACACATGATTTAACTTCAACTCAATGGGAAGTAGAAGATTTACCTTCAAATCCATGCGAAACAAATGGTTTAGCTTCAAATCCTTGTGATATACATGATTTAGCTTCAGCTGCATGCGAAACAAACGAGTTAGCTTCAAGTCCAAGCGAAACACATGATTGAGCTTCAAATCAATGCGAAACAGAAGGCTTAGCATCAAATCCATGCGACACAAATTATTTAGCTTCAAATACTTGTGATATACATGATTTAGCTTCAGCTGCATGCGCAACAAACGAGTTAGCTTGAAATCCAAGCGAAATACATGATTTAGCTTCAAATCAATGCGAAATAGAAGGTTTAGCATCAAATCCATGCTACACAAAATATTTAGCTTCGTATACTTGCGATATAAGTGATATAGCTTCAAACGCAGGTGAAACAAACGAGTGATTTGAAATCCAAACTTAACACATGATTTAACTTCAAATCAATCCGATGTAGAAGATTTACCTTCAAATCCATGCGAAACAAATGGTTTAGCTTCAAATACTTGTGATATACATGATTTAGCTTCAACTGCATGCGAAACAATCGAGTTAGCTTCAAATCCAAGCGAAACACATGATTTAGCTTCAAATCAATGCGAAGTATAAGGCTTAGCATCAAATCCATGCAACACAAATTATTTAGCTTCTTATACTTGCGATATAAGTGATAAAGCTTCAAATGCAGGCGAAACAAACGAGTGAGCTTTAAATCCAAGCGTAACACATGATTTGACTTCAAATCAATGCGAAGTAGAAGATTTACCTTCAAATCCATGCGAAACAAATGGTTTAGCTTCAAATACTTGTGATATACATGATTTAGCTTCAACTGCATGCGAAACAAACGAGTTAGCTTCAAATCCAAGCGGAACACATGATTTAGCTTCAAATCAATGCGAAGTAGAAGGCTTAGCATCAAATCCATGCAACACAAATTATTTAGCTTCTTATACTTGCGATATAAGTGATAAAGCTTCAAGTGCAGGTGAAACAAACGAGTGAGCTTTAAATCCAAGCGTAACACATGATTTAGCTTCAAATCAATGCGAAGTAGAAGGGTTAGCATCAAATCCATGCAACACAAATTATTTAGCTTCTTATACTTGCGATATAAGTGATAAAGCTTCAAGTGCAGGTGAAACAAACAAGTTAGCTTCAAATCCAAGCGAAACACATGATTTAGCTTCAAATCAATGCGAAGTAGAAGGCTTAGCATCAAATCCATGCAAAACAAATTATTTAGCTTCTTATACTTGCGATATAAGTGATAAAGCTTCAAAAGGAGGCGAAACAAACGAGTGAGCTTTAAATCCATGCGTAACACATGATTTAACTTCAAATCAATGCGAAGTAGAAGATTTACCTTCAAATCCATGCGAAACAAATGGCTAAGCTTCAAATACTTGTGATATACATGACTTAGCTTCATCTGCATGCGAAATAAACGAGTTTGCTTCAAATCCAAGCGAAACACATGATTTAACTTCAAATCAATGGGAAGTAGAAGATTTACCTTCAAATCCATGCGAAACAAATGGTTTAGCTTCAAATACTTGTGATATACATGATTTAGCTTCAGCTGAATGCGAAACAAACGAGTTAGCTTCAAATCCAAGCGAAACACATGATTGAGCTTCAAATCAATGCGAAATAGAAGGCTTAGCATCAAATCCATGCGACACAAATTATTTAGCTTCGTATACTTGCAATATAAGTGATATAGCTTCAAATGCAGGTGAATCAAACGAGTGATCTTCAAATCCAAGCGTAACACATGATTTAACTTCAACTCAATGGGAAGTAGAAGATTTACCTTCAAATCCATGCGAAACAAATGGTTTAGCTTCAAATCCTTGTGATATACATGATTTAGCTTCAGCTGCATGCGAAACAAACGAGTTAGCTTCAAGTCCAAGCGAAACACATGATTGAGCTTCAAATCAATGCGAAACAGAAGGCTTAGCATCAAATCCATGCGACACAAATTATTTAGCTTCAAATACTTGTGATATACATGATTTAGCTTCAGCTGCATGCGCAACAAACGAGTTAGCTTGAAATCCAAGCGAAATACATGATTTAGCTTCAAATCAATGCGAAATAGAAGGTTTAGCATCAAATCCATGCTACACAAAATATTTAGCTTCGTATACTTGCGATATAAGTGATATAGCTTCAAACGCAGGTGAAACAAACGAGTGATTTGAAATCCAAACTTAACACATGATTTAACTTCAAATCAATCCGATGTAGAAGATTTACCTTCAAATCCATGCGAAACAAATGGTTTAGCTTCAAATACTTGTGATATACATGATTTAGCTTCAACTGCATGCGAAACAATCGAGTTAGCTTCAAATCCAAGCGAAACACATGATTTAGCTTCAAATCAATGCGAAGTATAAGGCTTAGCATCAAATCCATGCAACACAAATTATTTAGCTTCTTATACTTGCGATATAAGTGATAAAGCTTCAAATGCAGGCGAAACAAACGAGTGAGCTTTAAATCCAAGCGTAACACATGATTTGACTTCAAATCAATGCGAAGTAGAAGATTTACCTTCAAATCCATGCGAAACAAATGGTTTAGCTTCAAATACTTGTGATATACATGATTTAGCTTCAACTGCATGCGAAACAAACGAGTTAGCTTCAAATCCAAGCGGAACACATGATTTAGCTTCAAATCAATGCGAAGTAGAAGGCTTAGCATCAAATCCATGCAACACAAATTATTTAGCTTCTTATACTTGCGATATAAGTGATAAAGCTTCAAGTGCAGGTGAAACAAACGAGTGAGCTTTAAATCCAAGCGTAACACATGATTTAACTTCAAATCAATGCGAAGTAGAATATTTACCTTCAAATCCATGCGAAACAAATGGTTTATCTTCAAATACTTGTGATATACATGATTTAGCTTCAACTGCATGCGAAACAAACGAGTTAGCTTCAAATCCAAGCGAAACACATGATTTTGCTTCAAATCAATGCGAAGTAGAAGGCTTAGCATCAAATCCATGCAACACAAATTATTTAGTTTCTTATTCTTGCGATATAAGTGATAAAGCTTCAAATGCAGGTGAAACAAACAAGTAAGCTTTAAATCCAAGCGTAACACATGATTTGACTTCAAATCAATGCGAAGTAGAAGATTTACCTTCAAATCCATGCGAAACAAATGGCTTAGCTTCAAATACTTGTGATATACACGATTTAGCTTCAACTGCATGCGAAACAAACGAGTTAGCTTCAAATCCAAGCGAAACACATGATTTAGCTTCAAATCAATGCGAAGTAGAAGGCTTAGCATCAAATCCATGCAACACAAGTTATTTAGTTTCTTATACTTGCGATATAAGTGATAAAGCTTCAAATGCAGGTGAAACAAACGAGTGAGCTTTAAATCCAAGTGTAACACATGATTTGACTTCAAATCAATACGAAGTAGAAGATTTACCTTCAAATCCATGCGAAACAAATGGTTTAGCTTCAAATACTTGTGATATACATGTTTTAGCTTCAACTGCATGCGAAACAAACAAGTTAGCTTCAAATCCAAGCGAAACACGTGATTTAGCTTCAAATTAATGCGAAATAGAAGGTTTAGCATCAAATCCATGCTACACAAAATATTTAGCTTCGTATACTTGCGATATAAGTGATATAGCTTCAAATGCAGGTGAAACAAACGAGTGATTTGAAATCCAAGCTTAACACATGATTTAACTTCAAATCAATCCGATGTAGAAGATTTACCTTCAAATCCATGCGAAACAAATGGTTTAGCTTCAAATACTTGTGATATACATGATTTAGCTTCAACTGCATGCGAAACAAACAAGTTAGCTTCAAATCCAAGCGAAACACATGATTTAGCTTCAAAACAATGCGAAATAGAAGGTTTAGCATCAAATCCATGCTACACAACATATTTAGCTTCTTATACTTGCGATATAAGTGATAAAGCTTCAAATGCAGGTGAAACAAACGAGTGAGCTTTAAATCCAAGCGTAACACATGATTTAACTTCAAATCAATGCGAAGTAGAAGATTTACCTTCAAATCCATGCGAAACAAATGGCTGAGCTTCAAATACTTGTGATATACATGACTTAGCTTCATCTGCATGCGAAACAAACGAGTTTGCTTCAAATCCAAGCGAAACACATGATTTAGCTTCAAATCAATGCGAAGTATAAGGCTTAGCATCAAATCCATGCAACACAAATTATTTAGCTTCTTATACTTGCGATATAAGTGATAAAGCTTCAAATGCAGGCGAAACAAACGAGTGAGCTTTAAATCCAAGCGTAACACATGATTTGACTTCAAATCAATGCGAAGTAGAAGATTTACCTTCAAATCCATGCGAAACAAATGGTTTAGCTTCAAATACTTGTGATATACATGATTTAGCTTCAACTGCATGCGAAACAAACGAGTTAGCTTCAAATCCAAGCGGAACACATGATTTAGCTTCAAATCAATGCGAAGTAGAAGGCTTAGCATCAAATCCATGCAACACAAATTATTTAGTTTCTTATTCTTGCGATATAAGTGATAAAGCTTCAAATGCAGGTGAAACAAACAAGTAAGCTTTAAATCCAAGCGTAACACATGATTTAACTTCAAATCAATGCGAAGTAGAATATTTACCTTCAAATCCATGCGAAACAAATGGTTTAGCTTCAAATACTTGTGATATACATGATTTAGCTTCAACTGCATGCGAAACAAACGAGTTAGCTTCAAATCCAAGCGGAACACATGATTTAGCTTCAAATCAATGCGAAGTAGAAGGCTTAGCATCAAATCCATGCAACACAAATTATTTAGCTTCTTATACTTGCGATATAAGTGATAAAGCTTCAAGTGCAGGTGAAACAAACGAGTGAGCTTTAAATCCAAGCGTAACACATGATTTAACTTCAAATCAATGCGAAGTAGAATATTTACCTTCAAATCCATGCGAAACAAATGGTTTAGCTTCAAATACTTGTGATATACATGATTTAGCTTCAACTGCATGCGAAACAAACGAGTTAGCTACAAATCCAAGCGAAACACATGATTTAGCTTCAAATCAATGCGAAGTAGAAGGCTTAGCATCAAATCCATGCAACACAAATTATTTAGCTTCTTATACTTGCGATATAAGTGATAAAGCTTCAAATGCAGGTGAAACAAACGAGTGAGCTTTAAATCCAAGCGTAACACATGATTTAACTTCAAATCAATGCGAAGTAGAAGATTTACCTTCAAATCCATGCGAAACAAATGGCTGAGCTTCAAATACTTGTGATATACATGACTTAGCTTCATCTGCATGCGAAACAAACGAGTTTGCTTCAAATCCAAGCGAAACACATGATTTAGCTTCAAATCAATGCGAAGTAGAAGGCTTAGCATCAAATCCATGCAACACAAATTATTTAGCTTCTTATACTTGCGATATAAGTGATAAAGCTTCAAATGCAGGCGAAACAAACGAGTGAGCTTTAAATCCAAGTGTAACACATGATTTGACTTCAAATCAATACGAAGTAGAAGATTTACCTTCAAATCCATGCGAAACAAATGGTTTAGCTTCAAATACTTGTGATATACATGTTTTAGCTTCAACTGCATGCGAAACAAACAAGTTAGCTTCAAATCCAAGCGAAACACATGATTTAGCTTCAAATCAATGCGAAGTAGAAGTCTTAGCATCAAATCCATGCAATACAAATTATTTAGCTTCTTATACTTGCGATATAAGTGATAAAGCTTCAAATGCAGGTGAAACAAACGAGTGATCTTCAAATCCAAGCTTAACACATGATTTAACTTCAAACCATTGGGAAGTAGCAGATTTACCATCAAATCCATGCGAAAGAAACGTTTTAGCTTCAAATACTTGTGATATACATGATTTAGCTTCAGCTGCATGCGAAACAAACGAGTTAGCTTCAAATCCAAGCGAAACACATGATTGAGCTTCAAATCAATGCGAAGTATAAGGCTTAGCATCAAATCCATGCAACACAAATTATTTAGCTTCTTATACTTGCGATATAAGTGATAAAGCTTCAAATGCAGGCGAAACAAACGAGTGAGCTTTAAATCCAAGCGTAACACATGATTTGACTTCAAATCAATGCGAAGTAGAAGATTTACCTTCAAATTCATGCGAAACAAATGGTTTAGCTTCAAATACTTGTGATATACATGATTTAGCTTCAACTGCATGCGAAACAAACGAGTTAGCTTCAAATCCAAGCGAAACACATGATTTAGCTTCATATCAATGCGAAGTAGAAGGCTTAGCATCAAATCCATGCAACACAAATTATTTAGCTTCTTATACTTGCGATATAAGTGATAAAGCTTCAAGTGCAGGTGAAACAAACGAGTGAGCTTTAAATCCAAGCGTAACACATGATTTAACTTCAAATCAATGCGAAGTAGAATATTTACCTTCAAATCCATGCGAAACAAATGGTTTCGCTTCAAATACTTGTGATAAACATGATTTAGCTTCAACTGCATGCGAAACAAACGAGTTAGCTTCAAATCCAAGCGAAACACATGATTTAGCTTCAAATCAATGCGAAATAGAAGGCTTAGCATCAAATCCATGCGACACAAATTATTTAGCTTGATATACTTGCGATATAAGTGATAAAGCCTCAAATGCAGGTGAAACAAACGAGTGAGCTTTAAATCCAAGCGAAACACATGATTTAGCTTCAAATCAATGCGAAGTACAAGGCTTAGCATCAAATCCATGCAACACAAATTATTTAGCTTCTTATACTTGCGATATAAGTGATAAAGCTTCAAAAGCAGGCGAAACAAACGAGTGAGCATTAAATCCAAGCGTAACACATGATTGAGCTTCAAATCAATGCGAAATAGAAGGCTTAGCATCAAATCCATGCGACACAAATTATTTAACTTCGTATACTTGCGATATAAGTGATATAGCTTCAAATGCAGGTGAAACAAACGAGTGATCTTCAAATCCAAGCGTAACACATGATTTAACTTCAAATCAATGGGAAGTAGAAGATTTACCTTCAAATCCATGCGAAACAAATGGTTTAGCTTCAAATACTTGTGATATACATGATTTAGCTTCAGCTGCATGCGAAACAAACGAGTTAGCTTCAAATCCAAGCGAAACACATGATTGAGCTTCAAATCAATGCGAAATAGAAGGCTTAGCATCAAATCCATGCGACACAAATTATTTAGCTTCGTATACTTGCGATATAAGTGATATAGCTTCAAATGCAGGTGAATCAAACGAGTGATCTTCAAATCCAAGCGTAACACATGATTTAACTTCAACTCAATGGGAAGTAGAAGATTTACCTTCAAATCCCTGCGAAACAAATGGTTTAGCTTCAAATCCTTTTGATATACATGATTTAGCTTCAGCTGCATGCGAAACAAACGAGTTAGCTTCAAATCCAAGCGAAACACATGATTGAGCTTCAAATCAATGCGAAACAGAAGGCTTAGCATCAAATCCATGCGACACAAATTATTTAGCTTCAAATACTTTTGATATACATGATTTAGATTCAGCTGCATGCGCAACAAACGAGTTAGCTTGAAACCCAAGCGAAATACATGATTTAGCTTCAAATCAATGCGAAGTAGAAGATTTACATTCAAATCCATGCGAAACGAATGGCTAAGCTTCAAATACTTGTGATATACATGACTTAGCTTCATCTGCATGCGAAACAAACGAGTTTGCTTCAAATCCAAGCGAAACACATGATTTAGCTGCAAATCAATGCGAAGTAGAAGATTTACCTTCAAATCCATGCGAAACAAATGGTTTAGCTTCAAATACTTGTGATATACATGTTTTAGCTTCAGCTGAATGCGAAACAAACGAGTTAGCTTCAAATCCAAGCGAAACACATGATTTAGCTTCAAATCAATGCGAAATAGAAGGCTTAGCATCAAATCCATGCTACACAAAATATTTAGCTTCGTATACTTGCGATATAAGTGATATAGCTTCAAATGCAGGTGAAACAAACGAGTGATTTGAAATCCAAGCTTAACACATGATTTAACTTCAAATCAATCCGATGTAGAAGATTTACCTTCAAATCCATGCGAAACAAATGGTTTAGCTTCAAATACTCGTGATATACATGATTTAGGTTCAGCTGAATGCGAAACAAACGAGTTAGCTACAAATCCAAGCGAATCACATGATTTAGCTTCAAATCAATGCGAAGTAGAAGGCTTAGCATCAAATCCATGCAATACAAATTATTTAGCTTCTTATACTTGCGATATAAGTGATAAAGCTTCAAATGCAGGTGAAACAAACGAGTGATCTTCAAATCCAAGCTTAACACATGATTTAACTTCAAATCATTGGGAAGTAGCAGATTTACCATCAAATCCATGCAAAAGAAACGTTTTAGCTTCAAATACTTGTGATATACATGATTTAGCTTCAGCTGCATGCGAAACAAACGAGTTAGCTTCAAATCCAAGCGAAACACATGATTTAACTTCAAATCAATGCGAAGTATAAGGCTTAGCATCAAATCCATGCAACACAAATTATTTAGCTTCTTATACTTGCGATATAAGTGATAAAGCTTCAAATGCAGGTGAAACAAACGAGTGAGCTTTAAATCCAAGCGAAACACATGATTTAGCTTCAAATCAATGCGAAGTAGAAGGCATAGCATCAAATCCATGCAACACAAATTATTTAGCTTCTTATACATGCGATATAAGTGATAAAGCTTCAAATGCAGGCGAAACAAACGAGTGAGCTTCAAATCCAAGCGAAACACATGATTTAGCTTCAAATCAATGCGAAATAGAAGGCTTAGCATCAAATCCATGCGACACAAATTATTTAGCTTGATATACTTGCGATATAAGTGATAAAGCTTCAAATGCATGCGAAACAAACGAGTTAGCTTCAAATCCAAGCGATTCACATGATTTAGCTTCAAATCAATGCGAAGTAGAAGGCTTAGCATCAAATCCATGCAACACAAATTATTTAGATTCTTATACTTGCGATATAAGTGATAAAGCTTCAAGTGCAGGTGAAACAAACGAGTGAGCTTTAAATCCAAGCGTAACACATGATTTAATTTCAAATCAATGCGAAGTAGAATATTTACCTTCAAATCCATGCGAAACAAATGGTTTAGCTTCAAATATTGTGATATACATGATTTAGCTTCAACTGCATGCGAAACAAACGAGTTAGCTTCAAATCCAATCGAAACACATGATTTAGCTTCAAATCAATGCGAAATAGAAGGCTTAGCATCAAATACATGCGACACAAATTATTTAGCTTCGTATACTTGCGATATAAGTGTTAAAGCTTCAAATGCATGCGAAACAAACGAGTTAGCTTCAAATCCAAGCGAAATACATGATTTAGCTTCAAATCAATGCGAAGTAGAAGATTTACCTTCAAATCCATGCGAAACGAATGGTTTAGCTTCAAATATTGTGATATACATGATTTAGCTTCAACTGCATGCGAAACAAACGAGTTAGCTTCAAATCCAAGCGAAACACATGATTTAGCTTCAAATCAATGCGAAATAGAAGGCTTAGCATCAAATATATGCGACACAAATTATTTAGCTTCGTATACTTGCGATATAAGTGTTAAAGCTTCAAATGCATGCGAAACAAACGAGTTAGCTTCAAATCCAAGCGAAATACATGATTTAGCTTCAAATCAATGCGAAGTAGAAGATTTACCTTCAAATCCATGCGAAACGAATGGTTTAGCTTCAAATATTGTGATATACATGATTTAGCTTCAACTGCATGCGAAACAAACGAGTTAGCTTCAAATCCAAGCGAAACACATGATTTAGCTTCAAATCAATGCGAAATAGAAGGCTTAGCATCAAATCCATGCGACACAAATTATTTAGTTTCGTATACTTGCGATATAAGTGATAAAGCTTCAAATGCATGCGAAACAAACGAGTGAGCTTTAAATCCAAGCGTAACACATGATTTAACTTCAAATCAATGCGAAGTAGAAGATTTACCTTCAAATCCATGCGAAACAAATGGTTTAGCTTCAAATACTTGTGATATACATGATTTAGCTTCAGCTGCATGCGAAACAAACGAGTTAGCTTCAAATCCAAGCGAAACACATGATTTAGCTTCAAATCAATGCGAAGTAGAAGGCTTAGCATCAAATCCATGCAACACAAATTATTTAGCTTCTTATACTTGCGATGTAAGTGATAAAGCATCAAATGCAGGCGAAACAAACGAGTGATATTCAAATCCAAGCGTAACAAATGATTTAACTTCAGATCAATGGGAAGTAGAAGATTTACCTTCAAATCCATGCGAAACAAATGGTTTAGCTTCAAATACTTGAGACATACATGATTTAGCTTCAACTGCATGCGAAACAAACGAGTTAGCTTCAAATCCAAGCGAAACACATGATTTAGCTTCAAATCAATGCGAAGTAGAAGGCTTAGCATCAAATCCATGCAACACAAATTATTTAGCATCTTATACTTGCGATATAAGTGATAAAGCTTCAAATGCCGGCGAAACAAACGAGTGAGCTTTAAATCCAAGCGTAACACATGATTTGACTTCAAATCAATGCGAAGTAGAAGATTTACCTTCAAATCCATGCGAAACAAATGGTTTAGCTTCAAATACTTGTGATATACATGATTTAGCTACAACTGCATGCGAAACAAACGAGTTAGCTTCCAATCCAAGCGAAACACATGATTTAGCTTCAAATCAATGCGAAGTAGAAGGCTTAGCATCAAATCCATGCAACACAAATTATTTAGCTTCTTATACTTGCGATATAAGTGATAAAGCTTCAAAAGCAGGCGAAACAAACGAGTGAGCATTAAATCCAAGCGTAACACATGATTGAGCTTCAAATCAATGCGAAATAGAAGGCTTAGCATCAAATCCATGCGACACAAATTATTTAGCTTCGTATACTTGCGATATAAGTGATATAGCTTCAAATGCAGGTGAAACAAACGAGAGATCTTCAAATCCAAGCGTAACACATGATTTAACTTCAAATCAATGGGAAGTAGAAGATTTACCTTCAAATCCATGCGAAACAAATGGTTTAGCTTCAAATACTTGTGATATACAAGATTTAGCTTCAGCTGCATGCGAAACAAACGAGTTAGCTTCAAATCCAAGCGAAACACATGATTGAGCTTCAAATCAATGCGAAATAGAAGGCTTAGCATCAAATCCATGCGACACAAATTATTTAGCTTCGTATACTTGCGATATAAGTGATATAGCTTCAAATGCAGGTGAATCAAACGAGTAATCTTCAAATCCAAGCGTAACACATGATTTAACTTCAACTCAATGGGAAGTAGAAGATTTACCTTCAAATCCCTGCGAAACAAATGGTTTAGCTTCAAATACTTGTGATATACATGTTTTAGCTTCAACTGCATGCGAAACAAACAAGTTAGCTTCAAATCCAAGCGAAACACATGATTTAGCTTCAAATCAATGCGAAATAGAAGGCTTAGCATCAAATCCATGCTACACAAAATATTTAGCTTCGTATACTTGCGATATAAGTGATATAGCTTCAAATGCAGGTGAAACAAACGAGAGATCTTCAAATCCAAGCGTAACACATGATTTAACTTCAAATCAATGGGAAGTAGAAGATTTACCTTCAAATCCATGCGAAACAAATGGTTTAGCTTCAAATACTTGTGATATACAAGATTTAGCTTCAGCTGCATGCGAAACAAACGAGTTAGCTTCAAATCCAAGCGAAACACATGATTGAGCTTCAAATCAATGCGAAATAGAAGGCTTAGCATCAAATCCATGCGACACAAATTATTTAGCTTCGTATACTTGCGATATAAGTGATATAGCTTCAAATGCAGGTGAATCAAACGAGTAATCTTCAAATCCAAGCGTAACACATGATTTAACTTCAACTCAATGGGAAGTAGAAGATTTACCTTCAAATCCCTGCGAAACAAATGGTTTAGCTTCAAATACTTGTGATATACATGTTTTAGCTTCAACTGCATGCGAAACAAACAAGTTAGCTTCAAATCCAAGCGAAACACATGATTTAGCTTCAAATCAATGCGAAATAGAAGGCTTAGCATCAAATCCATGCTACACAAAATATTTAGCTTCGTATACTTGCGATATAAGTGATATAGCTTCAAATGCAGGTGAAACAAACGAGTGATTTGAAATCCAAGCTTAACACATGATTTAACTTCAAATCAATCCGATGTAGAAGATTTACCTTCAAATCCATGCGAAACAAATGGTTTAGCTTCAAATACTCGTGATATACATGATTTAGGTTCAGCTGAATGCGAAACAAACGAGTTAGCTACAAATCCAAGCGAATCACATGATTTAGCTTCAAATCAATGCGAAGTAGAAGGCTTAGCATCAAATCCATGCAATACAAATTATTTAGCTTCTTATACTTGCGATATAAGTGATAAAGCTTCAAATGCAGGTGAAACAAACGAGTGATCTTCAAATCCAAGCTTAACACATGATTTAACTTCAAATCATTGGGAAGTAGCAGATTTACCATCAAATCCATGCAAAAGAAACGTTTTAGCTTCAAATACTTGTGATATACATGATTTAGCTTCAGCTGCATGCGAAACAAACGAGTTAGCTTCAAATCCAAGCGAAACACATGATTTAACTTCAAATCAATGCGAAGTATAAGGCTTAGCATCAAATCCATGCAACACAAATTATTTAGCTTCTTATACTTGCGATATAAGTGATAAAGCTTCAAATGCAGGTGAAACAAACGAGTGAGCTTTAAATCCAAGCGAAACACATGATTTAGCTTCAAATCAATGCGAAGTAGAAGGCATAGCATCAAATCCATGCAACACAAATTATTTAGCTTCTTATACTTGCGATATAAGTGATAAAGCTTCAAATGCAGGCGAAACAAACGAGTGAGCTTCAAATCCAAGCGAAACACATGATTTAGCTTCAAATCAATGCGAAATAGAAGGCTTAGCATCAAATCCATGCGACACAAATTATTTAGCTTGATATACTTGCGATATAAGTGATAAAGCTTCAAATGCATGCGAAACAAACGAGTTAGCTTCAAATCCAAGCGATACACATGATTTAGCTTCAAATCAATGCGAAGTAGAAGGCTTAGCATCAAATCCATGCAACACAAATTATTTAGATTCTTATACTTGCGATATAAGTGATAAAGCTTCAAGTGCAGGTGAAACAAACGAGTGAGCTTTAAATCCAAGCGTAACACATGATTTAATTTCAAATCAATGCGAAGTAGAATATTTACCTTCAAATCCATGCGAAACAAATGGTTTAGCTTCAAATATTGTGATATACATGATTTAGCTTCAACTGCATGCGAAACAAACGAGTTAGCTTCAAATCCAAGCGAAACACATGATTTAGCTTCAAATCAATGCGAAATAGAAGGCTTAGCATCAAATACATGCGACACAAATTATTTAGCTTCGTATACTTGCGATACAAGTGTTATAGCTTCAAATGCATGCGAAACAAACGAGTTAGCTTCAAATCCAAGCGAAATTCATGATTTAGCTTCAAATCAATGCGAAGTAGAAGATTTACCTTCAAATCCATGCGAAACGAATGGTTTAGCTTCAAATATTGTGATATACATGATTTAGCTTCAACTGCATGCGAAACAAACGAGTTAGCTTCAAATCCAAGCGAAACACATGATTTAGCTTCAAATCAATGCGAAATAGAAGGCTTAGCATCAAATATATGCGACACAAATTATTTAGCTTCGTATACTTGCGATATAAGCGTTAAAGCTTCAAATGCATGCGAAACAAACGAGTTAGCTTCAAATCCAAGCGAAATACATGATTTAGCTTCAAATCAATGCGAAGTAGAAGATTTACCTTCAAATCCATGCGAAACGAATGGTTTAGCTTCAAATATTGTGATATACATGATTTAGCTTCAACTGCATGCGAAACAAACGAGTTAGCTTCAAATCCAAGCGAAACACATGATTTAGCTTCAAATCAATGCGAAATAGAAGGCTTAGCATCAAATCCATGCGACACAAATTATTTAGTTTCGTATACTTGCGATATAAGTGATAAAGCTTCAAATGCATGCGAAACAAACGAGTGAGCTTTAAATCCAAGCGTAACACATGATTTAACTTCAAATCAATGCGAAGTAGAAGATTTACCTTCAAATCCATGCGAAACAAATGGTTTAGCTTCAAATACTTGTGATATACATGATTTAGCTTCAGCTGCATGCGAAACAAACGAGTTAGCTTCAAATCCAAGCGAAACACATGATTTAGCTTCAAATCAATGCGAAGTAGAAGGCTTAGCATCAAATCCATGCAACACAAATTATTTAGCTTCTTATACTTGCGATGTAAGTGATAAAGCATCAAATGCAGGCGAAACAAACGAGTGATATTCAAATCCAAGCGTAACAAATGATTTAACTTCAGATCAATGGGAAGTAGAAGATTTACCTTCAAATCCATGCGAAACAAATGGTTTAGCTTCAAATACTTGAGACATACATGATTTAGCTTCAACTGCATGCGAAACAAACGAGTTAGCTTCAAATCCGAGCGAAACACATGATTTAGCTTCAAATCAATGCGAAGTAGAAGGCTTAGCATCAAATCCATGCAACACAAATTATTTAGCATCTTATACTTGCGATATAAGTGATAAAGCTTCAAATGCCGGCGAAACAAACGAGTGAGCTTTAAATCCAAGCGTAACACATGATTTGACTTCAAATCAATGCGAAGTAGAAGATTTACCTTCAAATCCATGCGAAACAAATGGTTTAGCTTCAAATACTTGTGATATACATGATTTAGCTACAACTGCATGCGAAACAAACGAGTTAGCTTCAAATCCAAGCGAAACACATGATTTAGCTTCAAATCAATGCGAAGTAGAAGGCTTAGCATCAAATCCATGCAACACAAATTATTTAGCTTCTTATACTTGCGATGTAAGTGATAAAGCATCAAATGCAGGCGAAACAAACGAGTGATATTCAAATCCAAGCGTAACACATGATTTAACTTCAGATCAATGGGAAGTAGAAGATTTACCTTCAAATCCATGCGAAACAAATGGTTTAGCTTCAAATACTTGAGACATACATGATTTAGCTTCAACTGCATGCGAAACAAACGAGTTAGCTTCAAATCCAAGCGAAACACATGATTTAGCTTCAAATCAATGCGAAGTAGAAGGCTTAGCATCAAATCCATGCAACACAAATTATTTAGCATCTTATACTTGCGATATAAGTGATAAAGCTTCAAATGCCGGCGAAACAAACGAGTGAGCTTTAAATCCAAGCGTAACACATGATTTGACTTCAAATCAATGCGAAGTAGAAGATTTACCTTCAAATCCATGCCAAACAAATGGTTTAGCTTCAAATACTTGTGATATACATGATTTAGCTACAACTGCATGCGAAACAAACGAGTTAGCTTCAAATCCAAGCGAAACACATGATTTAGCTTCAAATCAATGCGAAGTAGAAGATTTACCTTCAAATCCATGCGAAACAAATGGCTTAGCTTCAAATACCTTTGATATATATGATTTAGCTTCAACTGCATGCGAAACAAACGAGTGAGCTTTAAATCCAAGCGATACACCTGATTTAGATTCAAATAATTGCGAAATAGAAGGCTTAGCATCAAATCCATGCGACACAAGTTATTTAGTTTCTTATACTTGCGATATAAGTGATAAAGCTTCAAATGCAGGTGTAACAAACGAGTGAGCTTTAAATCCAAGCGTAACACATGATTTAACTTCAAATCAATGCGAAGTAGAAGATTTACCTTCAAATCCATGAGAAACAAATGGTTTAGCTTCAAATACTTGTGATATACATGATTTAGTTTCAACTGCATGCGAAACAAACGAGTTAGCTTCAAATCCAAGCGAAACACATGATTTAGCTTCAAATCAATGCGAAGTAGAAGATTTACCTTCAAATCCATGCGAAACAAATGGCTTAGCTTCAAATACTTGTGATATACATGATTTAGCTTCAACTGCATGCGAAACAAACGAGTTAGCTTCAAATCCAAGCGAAACACATGATTTAGCTTCAAATCAATGCGAAATAGAAGGCTTAGCATCAAATCCATGCGACACAAATTATTCAGCTTCGTATACTTGCGATATAAGTGATAAAGTTTCAAATGCATGCGATACAAACGAGTTAGCTTCAAATCCATGCGAAATACATGATTTAGCTTCAAATCAATGCGAAGTAGAAGATTTACCTTCAAATCCATGCGAAACAAATGGCTTAGCTTCAAATACTTGTGATATACATGATTTAGCTTCAACTGCATGCGAAAAAAACGAGTTAGCTTCAAATCCAAGCGAAACACATGATTTAGCTTCAAATCAATGCGAAGTAGAAGGTTTAGCATCAAATCCATGCAACACAAATTATTTAGTTTCTTATACTTGCGATATAAGTGATAAAGCTTCAAATGCAGGTGAAAAAACGAGTGAGCTTTAAATCCAAGCGTAACACATGATTTAACTTCAAATCAATGCGAAGTAGAAGATTTACCTTCAAATCCATGCGAAACAAATGGCTAAGCTTCAAATACTTGTGATATACATGACTTAGCTTCATCTGCATGCGAAACAAACGAGTTTGCTTCAAATCCAAGCGAAACATATGATTTAGCTTCAAATCAATGCGAAGTAGAAGGCTTAGCATCAAATCCATGCAACACAAATTATTTAGCTTCTTATACTTGCGATATAAGTGATAAAGCTTCAAATGCAGGTGAAACAAACGAGTGAGCTTTAAATTCAAACGTAACACATGATTTAACTTCAAATCAATGCGAAGTAGAAGATTTACCTTCAAATCCACGCGAAACAAATGGTTTAGCTTCAAATACTTGTGATATACATGATTTAGCTTCAGCTGAATGTGAAACAAACGAGTTAGCTACAAATCCAAGCGAAACACATGATTTAGCTTCAAATCAATGCGAAGTAGAAGATTTACCTTCAAATCCACGCGAAACAAATGGTTTAGCTTCAAATACTTGTGATATACATGATTTAGCTTCAGCTGAATGCGAAACAAACGAGTTAGCTACAAATCCAAGCGAAACACATGATTTAGCTTCAAATCAATGCGAAGTAGAAGGTTTAGCATCAAATCCATGCAACACAAATTATTTAGTTTCTTATACTTGCGATATAAGTGATAAAGCTTCAAATGCAGGTGAAAAAACGAGTGAGCTTTAAATCCAAGCGTAACACATGATTTAACTTCAAATCAATGCGAAGTAGAAGATTTACCTTCAAATCCATGCGAAACAAATGGTTTAGATTCAAATACTTGCGATATAAGTGATAAAGCTTCAAAAGCAGGCGAAACAAACGAGTTAGCTTCAAATCCAAGCGAAACACATGATTTAGCTTCAAATCAATGCGAAATAGAAGGCTTAGCATCAAATCCATGCGACACAAATTATTTAGCTTCGTATACTTGCGATATAAGAGATAAAGCTTCAAATGCATGCGAAACAAACGAGTGAGCTTTAAATCCAAGCGTAACACATGATTTAACTTCAAATCAATGCGAAGTAGAATATTTACCTTCAAATCCATGCGAAACAAATGGTTTAGCTTCAAATACTTGTGATATACATGATTTAGCTTCAACTGCATGCGAAACAAACGAGTTAGCTTCAAATCCAAGCGAAACACATGATTTAGCTTCAAATCAATGCGAAATAGAAGGCTTAGCATCAAATCCATGCGACACAAATTATTTAGCTTCGTATACTTGCGATATAAGTGATAAAGCTTCAAATGCATGCGAAACAAACGAGTTAGCTTCAAATCCAAGGGATACACATGATTTAGCTTCAAATCCATGCGAAATAGAAGGCTTAGCATCAAATCCATGCGACACAAATTATTTAGCTTCAAATACTTGTGATATACATGATTTAGCTTCAGCTGCATGCGAAACAAACGAGTTAGCTTCAAATCCAAGCGAAATACATGATTTAGCTTCAAATCAATGCGAAGTAGAAGATTTACCTTCAAATCCATGCGAAACAAATGGCTTAGCTTCAAATACTTGTGATGTACATGATATAGCTTCAACTGCATGCGAAACAAACGTGTTTGCTTCAAATCCAAGCGAAACACATGATTTAGCTTCAAATCAATGCGAAGTAGAAGGCTTAGCATCAAATCCATGCGATACAAATTATTTAGCTTGATATACTTGCGATATAAGTGATAAAGCTTCAAGTGCAGGTGAAACAAACGAGTGAGCTTTAAATCCAAGCGTAACACATGATTTAATTTCAAATCAATGCGAAGTAGAATATTTACCTTCAAATCCATGCGAAACAAATGGTTTAGCTTCAAATATTGTGATATACATGATTTAGCTTCAACTGCATGCGAAACAAACGAGTTAGCTTCAAATCCAAGCGAAACACATGATTTAGTTTCAAATCAATGCGAAGTAGAAGGCTTAGCATCAAATCCATGCAACACAAATTATTTAGCTTCTTATACTTGCGATATAAGTGATAAAGCTTCAAGTGCAGGTGAAACAAACGAGTGAGCTTTAAATCCAAGCGTAACACATGATTTAATTTCAAATCAATGCGAAGTAGCAGATTTACCTTCAAATCCATGCAAAAGAAACGTTTTAGCTTCAAATACTTGTGATATACATGATTTAGCTTCAGCTGCATGCGAAACAAACGAGTTAGCTTCAAATCCAAGCGAAACACATGATTTAGCTTCAAATCAATGCGAAGTAGAAGGCTTAGCATCAAATCCATGCGATACAAATTATTTAGCTTGATATACTTGCGATATAAGTGATAAAGCTTCAAGTGCAGGTGAAACAAACGAGTGAGCTTTAAATCCAAGCGTAACACATGATTTAATTTCAAATCAATGCGAAGTAGAATATTTACCTTCAAATCCATGCGAAACAAATGGTTTAGCTTCAAATATTGTGATATACATGATTTAGCTTCAACTGCATGCGAAACAAACGAGTTAGCTTCAAATCCAAGCGAAATACATGATTTAGCTTCAAATCAATGCGAAGTAGAAGATTTCCTTCAAATCCATGCGAAACAAATGGTTTAGCTTCAAATATTGTGATATACATGATTTAGCTTCAACTGCATGCGAAACAAACGAGTTAGCTTCAAATCCAAGCGAAACACATGATTTAGCTTCAAATCAATGCGAAATAGAAGGCTTAGCATCAAATCCATGCGATACAAATTATTTAGCTTGATATACTTGCGATATAAGTGATAAAGCTTCAAATGCAAGCGAAACAAACGAGTGATCTTCAAATCCAAGCTTAACACATGATTTAACTTCAAATCATTGGGAAGTAGCAGATTTACCTTCAAATCCATGCAAAAGAAACGTTTTAGCTTCAAATACTTCTGATATACATGATTTAGCTTCAGCTGCATGCGAAACAAACGAGTTAGCTTCAAATCCAAGCGAAACACATGATTTAGCTTCAAATCAATGCGAAGTAGAAGGCTTAGCATCAAATCCATGCGATACAAATTATTTAGCTTGATATACTTGCGATATAAGTGATAAAGCTTCAAGTGCAGGTGAAACAAACGAGTGAGCTTTAAATCCAAGCGTAACACATGATTTAATTTCAAATCAATGCGAAGTAGAATATTTACCTTCCAATCCATGCGAAACAAATGGTTTAGCTTCAAATATTGTGATATAGATGATTTAGCTTCAACTGCATGCGAAACAAACGAGTTAGCTTCAAATCCAAGCGAAACACATGATTTAGTTTCAAATCAATGCGAAGTAGAAGGCTTAGCATCAAATCCATGCAACACAAATTATTTAGCTTCTTATACTTGCGATATAAGTGATAAAGCTTCAAGTGCAGGTGAAACAAACGAGTGAGCTTTAAATCCAAGCGTAACACATGATTTAATTTCAAATCAATGCGAAGTAGAATATTTACCTTCAAATCCATGCGAAACAAATGGTTTAGCTTCAAATATTGTGATATACATGATTTAGCTTCAACTGCATGCGAAACAAACGAGTTAGCTTCAAATCCAAGCGAAATACATGATTTAGCTTCAAATCAATGCGAAGTAGAAGATTTCCTTCAAATCCATGCGAAACAAATGGTTTAGCTGCAAATATTGTGATATACATGATTTAGCTTCAACTGCATGCGAAACAAACGAGTTAGCTTCAAATCCAAGCGAAACACATGATTTAGCTTCAAATCAATGCGAAATAGAAGGCTTAGCATCAAATCCATGCGATACAAATTATTTAGCTTGATATACTTGCGATATAAGTGATAAAGCTTCAAATGCAAGCGAAACAAACGAGTGATCTTCAAATCCAAGCTTAACACATGATTTAACTTCAAATCATTGGGAAGTAGCAGACTTACCTTCAAATCCATGCAAAAGAAACGTTTTAGCTTCAAATACTTGTGATATACATGATTTAGCTTCAGCTGAATGCGAAACAAACGAGTTAGCTACAAATCCAAGCGAAACACATGATTTAGCTTCAAATCAATGCGAAGTAGAAGGCTTAGCATCAAATCCATGCAATACAAATTATTTAGCTTCTTATACTTGCGATATAAGTGATAAAGCTTCAAATGCGAGCGAAACAAACGAGTGATCTTCAAATCCAAGCTTAATACATGATTTAACTTCAAATCAATGCGAAGTAGAATATTTACCTTCAAATCCATGCGAAACAAATGGTTTAGCTTCAAATATTGTGATATACATGATTTAGCTTCAACTGCATGCGAAACAAACGAGTTAGCTTCAAATCCAAGCGAAACACATGATTTAGCTTCAAATCAATGCGAAGTAGAAGGCTTAGCATCAAATCCATGCAACACAAATTATTTAGCTTCTTATACTTGCGATATAAGTGATAAAGCTTCAAATGCAGGTGAAACAAACGAGTGAGCTTTAAATTCAAACGTAACACATGATTTAACTTCAAATCAATGCGAAGTAGAAGATTTACCTTCAAATCCACGCGAAACAAATGGTTTAGCTTCAAATACTTGTGATATACATGATTTAGCTTCAGCTGAATGCGAAACAAACGAGTTAGCTACAAATCCAAGCGAAACACATGATTTAGCTTCAAATCAATGCGAAGTAGAAGATTTACCTTCAAATCCACGCGAAACAAATGGTTTAGCTTCAAATACTTGTGATATACATGATTTAGCTTCAGCTGAATGCGAAACAAACGAGTTAGCTACAAATCCAAGCGAAACACATGATTTAGCTTCAAATCAATGCGAAGTAGAAGGCTTAGCATCAAATCCATGCAATACAAATTATTTAGCTTCTTATACTTGCGATATAAGTGATAAAGCTTCAAATGCGAGCGAAACAAACGAGTGATCTTCAAATCCAAGCTTAACACATGATTTAACTTCAAATCAATGCGAAGTAGAATATTTACCTTCAAATCCATGCGAAACAAATGGTTTAGCTTCAAATATTGTGATATACATGATTTAGCTTCAACAGCATGCGAAACAAACGAGTTAGCTTCAAATCCAAGCGAAACACATGATTTAGCTTCAAATCAATGCGAAGTAGAAGGCTTAGCATCAAATCCATGCAACACAAGTTATTTAGTTTCTTATACTTGCGATATAAGTGATAAAGCTTCAAATGCAGGTGAAACAAACGAGTGATCTTTAAATTCAAACGTAACACATGATTTAACTTCAAATCAATGCGAAGTAGAAGATTTACCTTCAAATCCATGTGACACAAATTAATTAGCTTCTTATACTTGCGATATAATTGATAAAGCTTCAAATGCAGGCGACACAAACGAGTGAGCTTCAAATCCAAGCGAAACACATGATTTAGCTTCAAATCAATGCGAAATAGAAGGCTTAGCATCAAATCCATGCGATACAAATTATTTAGCTTGATATACTTGCGATATAAGTGATAAAGCTTCAAATGCATGGGAAACAAACGAGTTAGCTTCAAATCCAAGCGATACACATGATTTAGTTTCAAATCAATGCGAAGTAGAAGGCTTAGCATCAAATCCATGCAACACAAATTATTTAGCTTCTTATACTTGCGATATAAGTGATAAAGCTTCAAATGCAGGTGAAACAAACGAGTGAGCTTTAAATTCAAACGTAACACATGATTTAACTTCAAATCAATGCGAAGTAGAAGATTTACCTTCAAATCCACGCGAAACAAATGGTTTAGCTTCAAATACTTGTGATATACATGATTTAGCTTCAGCTGATTGCGAAACAAACGAGTTAGCTACAAATCCAAGCGAAACACATGATTTAGCTTCAAATCAATGCGAAGTAGAAGGCTTAGCATCAAATCCATGCAATACAAATTATTTAGCTTCTTATACTTGCGATATAAGTGATAAAGCTTCAAATGCAAGCGAAACAAACGAGTGATCTTCAAATCCAAGCTTAACACATGATTTAACTTCAAATCATTGGGAAGTAGCAGATTTACCATCAAATCCATGCAAAAGAAACGTTTTAGCTTCAAATACTTGTGATATACATGATTTAGCTTCAGCTGCATGCGAAACAAACGAGTTAGCTTCAAATCCAAGCGATACACATGATTTAGCTTCAAATCAATGCGAAGTAGAAGGCTTAGCATCAAATCCATGCAACACAAATTATTTAGCTTCTTATACTTGCGATATAAGTGATAAAGCTTCAAGTGCAGGTGAAACAAACGAGTGAGCTTTAAATCCAAGCGTAACACATGATTTAATTTCAAATCAATGCGAAGTAGAATATTTACCTTCAAATCCATGCGAAACAAATGGTTTAGCTTCAAATATTGTGATATACATGATTTAGCTTCAACTGCATGCGAAACAAACGAGTTAGCTTCAAATCCAAGCGAAATACATGATTTAGCTTCAAATCAATGCGAAGTAGAAGATTTCCTTCAAATCCATGCGAAACAAATGGTTTAGCTTCAAATATTGTGATATACATGATTTAGCTTCAACTGCATGCGAAACAAACGAGTTAGCTTCAAATCCAAGCGAAACACATGATTTAGCTTCAAATCAATGCGAAATAGAAGGCTTAGCATCAAATCCATGCGATACAAATTATTTAGCTTGATATACTTGCGATATAAGTGATAAAGCTTCAAATGCAAGCGAAACAAACGAGTGATCTTCAAATCCAAGCTTAACACATGATTTAACTTCAAATCATTGGGAAGTAGCAGATTTACCTTCAAATCCATGCAAAAGAAACGTTTTAGCTTCAAATACTTGTGATATACATGATTTAGCTTCAGCTGCATGCGAAACAAACGAGTTAGCTTCAAATCCAAGCGAAACACATGATTTAGCTTCAAATCAATGCGAAGTAGAATGCTTAGCATCAAATCCATGCGATACAAATTATTTAGCTTGATATACTTGCGATATAAGTGATAAAGCTTCAAGTGCAGGTGAAACAAACGAGTGAGCTTTAAATCCAAGCGTAACACATGATTTAATTTCAAATCAATGCGAAGTAGAATATTTACCTTCAAATCCATGCGAAACAAATGGTTTAGCTTCAAATATTGTGATATACATGATTTAGCTTCAACTGCATGCGAAACAAACGAGTTAGCTTCAAATCCAAGCGAAACACATGATTTAGTTTCAAATCAATGCGAAGTAGAAGGCTTAGCATCAAATCCATGCAACACAAATTATTTAGCTTCTTATACTTGCGATATAAGTGATAAAGCTTCAAGTGCAGGTGAAACAAACGAGTGAGCTTTAAATCCAAGCGTAACACATGATTTAATTTCAAATCAATGCGAAGTAGAATATTTACCTTCAAATCCATGCGAAACAAATGCTTTAGCTTCAAATATTGTGATATACATGATTTAGCTTCAACTGCATGCGAAACAAACGAGTTAGCTTCAAATCCAAGCGAAATACATGATTTAGCTTCAAATCAATGCGAAGTAGAAGATTTCCTTCAAATCCATGCGAAACAAATGGTTTAGCTTCAAATATTGTGATATACATGATTTAGCTTCAACTGCATGCGAAACAAACGAGTTAGCTTCAAATCCAAGCGAAACACATGATTTAGCTTCAAATCAATGCGAAATAGAAGGCTTAGCATCAAATCCATGCGATACAAATTATTTAGCTTGATATACTTGCGATATAAGTGATAAAGCTTCAAATGCAAGCGAAACAAACGAGTGATCTTCAAATCCAAGCTTAACACATGATTTAACTTCAAATCATTGGGAAGTAGCAGACTTACCTTCAAATCCATGCAAAAGAAACGTTTTAGCTTCAAATACTTGTGATATACATGATTTAGCTTCAGCTGAATGCGAAACAAACGAGTTAGCTACAAATCCAAGCGAAACACATGATTTAGCTTCAAATCAATGCGAAGTAGAAGGCTTAGCATCAAATCCATGCAATACAAATTATTTAGCTTCTTATACTTGCGATATAAGTGATAAAGCTTCAAATGCGAGCGAAACAAACGAGTGATCTTCAAATCCAAGCTTAATACATGATTTAACTTCAAATCAATGCGAAGTAGAATATTTACCTTCAAATCCATGCGAAACAAATGGTTTAGCTTCAAATATTGTGATATACATGATTTAGCTTCAACTGCATGCGAAACAAACGAGTTAGCTTCAAATCCAAGCGAAACACATGATTTAGCTTCAAATCAATGCGAAGTAGAAGGCTTAGCATCAAATCCATGCAACACAAATTATTTAGCTTCTTATACTTGCGATATAAGTGATAAAGCTTCAAATGCAGGTGAAACAAACGAGTGAGCTTTAAATTCAAACGTAACACATGATTTAACTTCAAATCAATGCGAAGTAGAAGATTTACCTTCAAATCCACGCGAAACAAATGGTTTAGCTTCAAATACTTGTGATATACATGATTTAGCTTCAGCTGAATGCGAAACAAACGAGTTAGCTACAAATCCAAGCGAAACACATGATTTAGCTTCAAATCAATGCGAAGTAGAAGATTTACCTTCAAATCCACGCGAAACAAATGGTTTAGCTTCAAATACTTGTGATATACATGATTTAGCTTCAGCTGAATGCGAAACAAACGAGTTAGCTACAAATCCAAGCGAAACACATGATTTAGCTTCAAATCAATGCGAAGTAGAAGGCTTAGCATCAAATCCATGCAATACAAATTATTTAGCTTCTTATACTTGCGATATAAGTGATAAAGCTTCAAATGCGAGCGAAACAAACGAGTGATCTTCAAATCCAAGCTTAACACATGATTTAACTTCAAATCAATGCGAAGTAGAATATTTACCTTCAAATCCATGCGAAACAAATGGTTTAGCTTCAAATATTGTGATATACATGATTTAGCTTCAACAGCATGCGAAACAAACGAGTTAGCTTCAAATCCAAGCGAAACACATGATTTAGCTTCAAATCAATGCGAAGTAGAAGGCTTAGCATCAAATCCATGCAACACAAGTTATTTAGTTTCTTATACTTGCGATATAAGTGATAAAGCTTCAAATGCAGGTGAAACAAACGAGTGATCTTTAAATTCAAACGTAACACATGATTTAACTTCAAATCAATGCGAAGTAGAAGATTTACCTTCAAATCCATGTGACACAAATTAATTAGCTTCTTATACTTGCGATATAATTGATAAAGCTTCAAATGCAGGCGACACAAACGAGTGAGCTTCAAATCCAAGCGAAACACATGATTTAGCTTCAAATCAATGCGAAATAGAAGGCTTAGCATCAAATCCATGCGATACAAATTATTTAGCTTGATATACTTGCGATATAAGTGATAAAGCTTCAAATGCATGGGAAACAAACGAGTTAGCTTCAAATCCAAGCGATACACATGATTTAGTTTCAAATCAATGCGAAGTAGAAGGCTTAGCATCAAATCCATGCAACACAAATTATTTAGCTTCTTATACTTGCGATATAAGTGATAAAGCTTCAAATGCAGGTGAAACAAACGAGTGAGCTTTAAATTCAAACGTAACACATGATTTAACTTCAAATCAATGCGAAGTAGAAGATTTACCTTCAAATCCACGCGAAACAAATGGTTTAGCTTCAAATACTTGTGATATACATGATTTAGCTTCAGCTGATTGCGAAACAAACGAGTTAGCTACAAATCCAAGCGAAACACATGATTTAGCTTCAAATCAATGCGAAGTAGAAGGCTTAGCATCAAATCCATGCAATACAAATTATTTAGCTTCTTATACTTGCGATATAAGTGATAAAGCTTCAAATGCAAGCGAAACAAACGAGTGATCTTCAAATCCAAGCTTAACACATGATTTAACTTCAAATCATTGGGAAGTAGCAGATTTACCATCAAATCCATGCAAAAGAAACGTTTTAGCTTCAAATACTTGTGATATACATGATTTAGCTTCAGCTGCATGCGAAACAAACGAGTTAGCTTCAAATCCAAGCGATACACATGATTTAGCTTCAAATCAATGCGAAGTAGAAGGCTTAGCATCAAATCCATGCAACACAAATTATTTAGCTTCTTATACTTGCGATATAAGTGATAAAGCTTCAAGTGCAGGTGAAACAAACGAGTGAGCTTTAAATCCAAGCGTAACACATGATTTAATTTCAAATCAATGCGAAGTAGAATATTTACCTTCAAATCCATGCGAAACAAATGGTTTAGCTTCAAATATTGTGATATACATGATTTAGCTTCAACTGCATGCGAAACAAACGAGTTAGCTTCAAATCCAAGCGAAATACATGATTTAGCTTCAAATCAATGCGAAGTAGAAGATTTCCTTCAAATCCATGCGAAACAAATGGTTTAGCTTCAAATATTGTGATATACATGATTTAGCTTCAACTGCATGCGAAACAAACGAGTTAGCTTCAAATCCAAGCGAAACACATGATTTAGCTTCAAATCAATGCGAAATAGAAGGCTTAGCATCAAATCCATGCGATACAAATTATTTAGCTTGATATACTTGCGATATAAGTGATAAAGCTTCAAATGCAAGCGAAACAAACGAGTGATCTTCAAATCCAAGCTTAACACATGATTTAACTTCAAATCATTGGGAAGTAGCAGATTTACCTTCAAATCCATGCAAAAGAAACGTTTTAGCTTCAAATACTTGTGATATACATGATTTAGCTTCAGCTGCATGCGAAACAAACGAGTTAGCTTCAAATCCAAGCGAAACACATGATTTAGCTTCAAATCAATGCGAAGTAGAATGCTTAGCATCAAATCCATGCGATACAAATTATTTAGCTTGATATACTTGCGATATAAGTGATAAAGCTTCAAGTGCAGGTGAAACAAACGAGTGAGCTTTAAATCCAAGCGTAACACATGATTTAATTTCAAATCAATGCGAAGTAGAATATTTACCTTCAAATCCATGCGAAACAAATGGTTTAGCTTCAAATATTGTGATATACATGATTTAGCTTCAACTGCATGCGAAACAAACGAGTTAGCTTCAAATCCAAGCGAAACACATGATTTAGTTTCAAATCAATGCGAAGTAGAAGGCTTAGCATCAAATCCATGCAACACAAATTATTTAGCTTCTTATACTTGCGATATAAGTGATAAAGCTTCAAGTGCAGGTGAAACAAACGAGTGAGCTTTAAATCCAAGCGTAACACATGATTTAATTTCAAATCAATGCGAAGTAGAATATTTACCTTCAAATCCATGCGAAACAAATGCTTTAGCTTCAAATATTGTGATATACATGATTTAGCTTCAACTGCATGCGAAACAAACGAGTTAGCTTCAAATCCAAGCGAAATACATGATTTAGCTTCAAATCAATGCGAAGTAGAAGATTTCCTTCAAATCCATGCGAAACAAATGGTTTAGCTTCAAATATTGTGATATACATGATTTAGCTTCAACTGCATGCGAAACAAACGAGTTAGCTTCAAATCCAAGCGAAACACATGATTTAGCTTCAAATCAATGCGAAATAGAAGGCTTAGCATCAAATCCATGCGATACAAATTATTTAGCTTGATATACTTGCGATATAAGTGATAAAGCTTCAAATGCAAGCGAAACAAACGAGTGATCTTCAAATCCAAGCTTAACACATGATTTAACTTCAAATCATTGGGAAGTAGCAGATTTACCTTCAAATCCATGCAAAAGAAACGTTTTAGCTTCAAATACTTGTGATATACATGATTTAGCTTCAGCTGCATGCGAAACAAACGAGTTAGCTTCAAATCCAAGCGAAACACATGATTTAGCTTCAAATCAATGCGAAGTAGAAGGCTTAGCATCAAATCCATGCAATACAAATTATTTAGCTTGATATACTTGCGATATAAGTGATAAAGCTTCAAGTGCAGGTGAAACAAACGAGTGAGCTTTAAATCCAAGCGTGACACATGATTTAATTTCAAATCAATGCGAAGTAGAATATTTACCTTCAAATCCATGCGAAACAAATGGTTTAGCTTCAAATATTGTGATATACATGATTTAGCTTCAACTGCATGCGAAACAAACGAGTTAGCTTCAAATCCAAGCGAAACACATGATTTAGTTTCAAATCAATGCGAAGTAGAAGGCTTAGCATCAAATCCATACAACACAAATTATTTAGCTTCTTATACTTGCGATATAAGTGATAAAGCTTCAAATGCAGGTGAAAAAACGAGTGAGCTTTAAATCCAAGCGTAACACATGATTTAACTTCAAATCAATGCGAAGTAGAAGATTTACCTTCAAATCCATGCGAAAAAAATGGCTAAGCTTCAAATACTTGTGATATACATGACTTAGCTTCATCTGCATGCGAAACAAACGAGTTTGCTTCAAATCCAAGCGAAACACATGATTTAGCTTCAAATCAATGCGAAGTAGAAGGCTTAGCATCAAATCCATGCAACACAAATTATTTAGCTTCTTATACTTGCGATATAAGTGATAAAGCTTCAAATGCAGGTGAAACAAACGAGTGAGCTTTAAATTCAAACGTAACACATGATTTAACTTCAAATCAATGCGAAGTAGAAGATTTACCTTCAAATCCACGCGAAACAAATGGTTTAGCTTCAAATACTTTTGATATACATGATTTAGCTTCAACTGCATGCGAAACAAACGAGTTAGCTTCAAATCCAAGCGAAACACATGATTTAGTTTCAAATCAATGCGAAGTAGAAGGCTTAGCATCAAATCCATGCAACACAAATTATTTAGCTTCTTATACTTGCGATATAAGTGATAAAGCTTCAAATGCAGGTGAAACAGACGAGTGAGCTTTAAATTCAAACGTAACACATGATTTAACTTCAAATCAATGCGAAGTAGAAGATTTACCTTCAAATCCACGCGAAACAAATGGTTTAGCTTCAAATATTGTGATATACATGATTTAGCTTCAACTGCATGCGAAACAAACGAGTTAGCTTCAAATCCAAGCGAAACACATGATTTAGCTTCAAATCAATGCGAAGTAGAAGGCTTAGCATCAAATCCATGCAACACAAATTATTTAGCTTCTTATACTTGCGATATAAGTGATAATGCTTCAAATGCAGGTGAAACAAACGAGTGAGCTTTAAATTCAAACGTAACACATGATTTAACTTCAAATCAATGCGAAGTAGAAGATTTACCTTCAAATCCACGCGAAACAAATGGTTTAGCTTCAAATACTTGTGATATACATGATTTAGCTTCAGCTGAATGCGAAACAAACGAGTTAGCTACAAATCCAAGCGAAACACATGATTTAGCTTCAAATCAATGCGAAGTAGAAGATTTACCTTCAAATCCACGCGAAACAAATGGTTTAGCTTCAAATACTTGTGATATACATGATTTAGCTTCAGCTGAATGCGAAACAAACGAGTTAGCTACAAATCCAAGCGAAACACATGATTTAGCTTCAAATCAATGCGAAGTAGAAGGCTTAGCATCAAATCCATGCAATACAAATTATTTAGCTTCTTATACTTGCGATATAAGTGATAAAGCTTCAAATGCGAGCGAAACAAACGAGTGATCTTCAAATCCAAGCTTAACACATGATTTAACTTCAAATCAATGCGAAGTAGAATATTTACCTTCAAATCCATGCGAAACAAATGGTTTAGCTTCAAATATTGTGATATACATGATTTAGCTTCAACTGCATGCGAAACAAACGAGTTAGCTTCAAATCCAAGCGAAACACATGATTTAGCTACAAATCAATGCGAAATAGAAGGCTTAGCATCAAATACATGCGACACAAATTATTTAGCTTCGTATACTTGCGATATAAGTGTTAAAGCATCAAATGCATGCGAAACAAACGAGTTAGCTTCAAATCCAAGCGAAATACATGATTTAGCTTCAAATCAATGCGAAGTAGAAGATTTACCTTCAAATCCATGCGAAACAAATGGTTTAGCTTCAAATATTGTGATATACATGATTTAGCTTCAACTGCATGCGAAACAAACGAGTTAGCTTCAAATCCAAGCGAAACACATGATTTAGCTTCAAATCAATGCGAAATAGAAGGCTTAGCATCAAATCCATGCGATACAAATTATTTAGCTTGATATACTTGCGATATAAGTGATAAAGCTTCAAATGCAGGTGAAACAAACGAGTGAGCTTTAAATTCAAACGTAACACATGATTTAACTTCAAATCAATGCGAAGTAGAAGATTTACCTTCAAATCCACGCGAAACAAATGGTTTAGCTTCAAATACTTGTGATATACATGATTTAGCTTCAACTGCATGCGAAACAAACGAGTTAGCTTCAAATCCAAGCGAAACACATGATTTAGTTTCAAATCAATGCGAAGTAGAAGGCTTAGCATCAAATCCATGCAACACAAATTATTTAGCTTCTTATACTTGCGATATAAGTGATAAAGCTTCAAGTGCAGGTGAAACAAACGAGTGAGCTTTAAATCCAAGCGTAACACATGATTTAACTTCAAATCAATGCGAAGTAGAATATTTACCTTCAAATCCATGCGAAACAAATGGTTTAGCTTCAAATATTGTGATATACATGATTTAGCTTCAACTGCATGCGAAACAAACGAGTTAGCTTCAAATCCAAGCGAAACACATGATTTAGCTTCAAATCAATGCGAAGTAGAAGGCTTAGCATCAAATCCATGCAACACAAATTATTTAGCTTCTTATACTTGCGATATAAGTGATAAAGTTTCAAATGCATGCGAAACAAACGAGTGAGCTTTAAATCCAAGCGTAACACATGATTTAGCTTCAAATCAATGCGAAGTAGAAGGCTTAGCATCAAATCCATGCAACACAAATTATTTAGCTTCTTATACTTGCGATATAAGTGATAAAGCTTCAAATGCAGGTGTAACAAACGAGTGAGCTTTAAATCCAAGCGTAACACATGATTTAACTTCAAATCAATGCGAAGTAGAAAATTTACCTTCAAATCCATGCGAAACAAATGGTTTAGCTTCAAATACTTGTGATATACATGATTTAGCTTCAACTGCATGCGAAACAAACGAGTTAGCTTCAAATCCAAGCGAAACACATGATTTAGCTTCAAATCAATGCGAAGTAGAAGATTTACCCTCAAATCCATGCGAAACAAATGGTTTAGCTTCAAATATTGTGATATACATGATTTAGCTTCAACTGCATGCGAAACAAACGAGTTAGCTTCAAATCCAAGCGAAACACAGGATTTAGCTTCAAATCAATGCGAAATAGAAGGCTTAGCATCAAATCCATGCGACACAAATTATTCAGCTTCGTATACTTGCGATATAAGTGATAAAGTTTCAAATGCATGCGAAACAAACGAGTTAGCTTCAAATCCATGCGAAATACATGATTTAGCTTCAAATCAATGCGAAGTAGAAGATTTACCTTCAAATCCATGCGAAACAAATGGCTTAGCTTCAAATACTTGTGATATACATGATTTAGCTTCAACTTCATGCGAAAAAAACGAGTTAGCTTCAAATCCAAGCGAAACACATGATTTAGCTTCAAATCAATGAAAAGTAGAAGGTTTAGCATCAAATCCATGCAACACAAATTATTTAGTTTCTTATACTTGCGATATAAGTGATAAAGCTTCAAATGCAGGTGAAAAAACGAGTGAGCTTTAAATCCAAGCGTAACACATGATTTAACTTCAAATCAATGCGAAGTAGAAGATTTACCTTCAAATCCATGCGAAACAAATGGCTAAGCTTCAAATACTTGTGATATACATGACTTAGCTTCATCTGCATGCGAAACAAACGAGTTAGCTTCAAATCCAAGCGAAACACATGATTTAGCTTCAAATCAATGCGAAATAGAAGGCTTAGCATCAAATCCATGCGACACAAATTATTTAGTTTCGTATACTTGCGATATAAGTGATAAAGGTTCAAATGCATGCGAAACAAACGAGTGAGCTTTAAATCCAAGCGTAACACATGATTTAACTTCAAATCAATGCGAAGTAGAAGATTTACCTTCAAATCCATGCGAAACAAATGGTTTAGCTTCAAATACTTGTGATATACATGATTTAGCTTCAGCTGCATGCGAAACAAACGAGTTAGCTTCAAATCCAAGCGAAACACATGATTTAGCTTCAAATCAATGCGAAGTAGAAGGCTTAGCATCAAATCCATGCAACACAAATTATTTAGCTTCTTATACTTGCGATATAAGTGATAAAGCTTCAAATGCAGGTGTAACAAACGAGTGAGCTGTAAATCCAAGCGTAACACATGATTTAACTTCAAATCAATGCGAAGTAGAAGATTTACCTTCAAATCCATGCGAAACAAATGGTTTAGCTTCAAATACTTGTGATATACATGATTTAGCTTCAACTGCATGCGAAACAAACGAGTTAGCTTCAAATCCAAGCGAAACACATGATTTAGCTTCAAATCAATGCGAAGTAGAAGATTTACCTTCAAATCCATGCGAAACAAATGGTTTAGCTTCAAATATTGTGATATACATGATTTAGCTTCAACTGCATGCGAAACAAACGAGTTAGCTTCAAATCCAAGCGAAACACATGATTTAGCTTCAAATCAATGCGAAATAGAAGGCTTAGCATCAAATCCATGCGACACAAATTATTCAGCTTCGTATACTTGCGATATAAGTGATAAAGTTTCAAATGCATGCGAAACAAACGAGTTAGCTTCAAATCCATGCGAAATACATGATTTAGCTTCAAATCAATGCGAAGTAGAAGATTTACCTTCAAATCCATGCGAAACAAATGGCTTAGCTTCAAATACTTGTGATATACATGATTTAGCTTCAACTTCATGCGAAAAAAACGAGTTAGCTTCAAATCCAAGCGAAACACATGATTTAGCTTCAAATCAATGAAAAGTAGAAGGTTTAGCATCAAATCCATGCAACACAAATTATTTAGTTTCTTATACTTGCGATATAAGTGATAAAGCTTCAAATGCAGGTGAAAAAACGAGTGAGCTTTAAATCCAAGCGTAACACATGATTTAACTTCAAATCAATGCGAAGTAGAAGATTTACCTTCAAATCCATGCGAAACAAATGGTTTAGCTTCAAATACTTGTGATATACATGATTTAGCTTCAGCTGCATGCGAAACAAACGAGTTAGCTTCAAATCCAAGCGAAACAAATGATTTAGCTTCAAATCAATGCGAAGTAGAAGGCTTAGCATCAAATCCATGCAACACAAATTATTTAGCTTCTTATACTTGCGATATAAGTGATAAATCTTCAAATGCAGGTGTAACAAACGAGTGAGCTTTAAATCCAAGCGTAACACATGATTTAACTTCAAATCAATGCGAAGTAGAAGATTTACCTTCAAATCCATGCGAAACAAATGGTTTAGCTTCAAATACTTGTGATATACATGATTTAGCTTCAACTGCATGCGAAACAAACGAGTTAGCTTCAAATCCATGCGAAATACATGATTTAGCTTCAAATCAATGCGAAGTAGAAGATTTACCTTCAAATCCATGCGAAACAAATGGCTTAGCTTCAAATACTTGTGATATACATGATTTAGCTTCAACTGCATGCGAAAAAAACGAGTTAGCTTCAAATCCAAGCGAAATACATGATTTAGCTTCAAATCAATGCGAAGTAGAAGATTTACCTTCAAATCCATGCGAAACAAATGGCTTAGCTTCAAATACTTGTGATATACATGATTTAGCTTCAGCTGCATGCGAAACAAACGAGTTAGCTTCAAATCCAAGCGAAACACATGATTTAGCTTCAAATCAATGCGAAGTAGAAGGCTTAGCATCAAATCCATGCAACACAAATTATTTAGCTTCTTATACTTGCGATATAAGTGATAAAGCTTCAAAAGCAGGCGAAACAAACGAGTGAGCTGTAAATCCAAGCATAACACATGATTTAACTTCAAATCAATGCGAAGTAGAAGATTTACCTTCAAATCCATGCGAAACAAATGACTTAGCTTCAAATACCTTTGATATACATGATTTAGCTTCAACTGCATGCGAAACAAACGAGTTAGCTTCAAATCCATGCGAAATACATGATTTAGCTTCAATTCAATGCGAAGTAGAAGATTTACCTTCAAATCCATGCGAAACAAATGGTTTAGCTTCAAATATTGTGATATACATGATTTAGCTTCAACTGCATGCGAAACAAACGAGTTAGCTTCAAATCCAAGCGAAACACATGATTTAGCTTCAAATCAATGCGAAATAGAAGGCTTAGCATCAAATACATGCGACACAAATTATTTAGCTTCGTATACTTGCGATATAAGTGTTAAAGCATCAAATGCATGCGAAACAAACGAGTTAGCTTCAAATCCAAGCGAAATACATGATTTAGCTTCAAATCAATGCGAAGTAGAAGATTTACCTTCAAATCCATGCGAAACAAATGGTTTAGCTTCATATATTGTGATATACATGATTTAGCTTCAACTGCATGCGAAACAAACGAGTTAGCTTCAAATCCAAGCGAAACACATGATTTAGCTTCAAATCAATGCGAAATAGAAGGCTTAGCATCAAATCCATGCGACACAAATTATTTAGTTTCGTATACTTGCGATATAAGTGATAAAGCTTCAAATGCATGCGAAACAAACGAGTGAGCTTTAAATCCAAGCGTAACACATGATTTAACTTCAAATCAATGCGAAGTAGAAGATTTACCTTCAAATCCATGCGAAACAAATGATTTAGCTTCAAATACTTGTGATATACATGATTTAGCTTCAGCTGAATGCGAAACAAACGAGTTAGCTTCAAATCCAAGCGAAACACATGATTTAGCTTCAAATCAATGCGAAGTAGAAGGCTTAGCATCAAATCCATGCGACACAAATTATTTAGTTTCTTATACTTACGATATAAGTGATAAAGCTTTTAATGCATGCGAAACAAACGAGTTAGCTTCAAATCCATCGATACACATGATTTAGCTTCAAATCAATGCGAAATAGAAGGCTTAGCATCAAATCCATGCAACACAAGTTATTTAGTTACTTATACTTGCGATATAAGTGATAAAGCTTCAAATGCAGGTGAAACAAACGAGTGAGCTTTAAATTCAAACGTAACACATGATTTAACTTCAAATCAATGCGAAGTAGAAGATTTACCTTCAAATCCATGCGACACAAATTATTTAGCTTCTTATACTTGCGATATAAGTGATAAAGCTTTTAATGCATGCGAAACAAACGAGTTAGCTTCAAATCCATCGATACACATGATTTAGCTTCAAATCAATGCGAAATAGAAGGCTTAGCATCAAATCCATGCAACACAAATTATTTAGCTTCTTATACTTGCGATATAAGTGATAAAGCTTCAAGTGCAGGTGAAACAAACGAGTGAGCTTTAAATCCAAGCGTAACACATGAGTTAACTCCAAATCAATGCGAAGTAGAAGATTTACCTTCAAATCCATGCGAAACAAATGGTTTAGCTTCAAATACTTGTGATATACATGATTTAGCTTCAGCTGCATGCGAAACAAACGAGTTAGCTTCAAATCCAAGCGAAACACATGATTTAGCTTCAAATCAATGCGAAATAGAAGGCTTAGCATCAAATCCATGCGACACAAATTATTTAGCTTCGTATACTTGCGATATATGTGATAAAGCTCCAAATGCAGGTGAAACAAACGATTGAGCTTTAAATCCAATCGTAACACATGAGTTAACTCCAAATCAATGCGAAGTAGAAGATTTACCTTCAAATCCATGCGAAACAAATGGTTTAGCTTCAAATACTTGTGATATACATGATTTAGCTTCAGCTGCATGCGAAACAAACGAGTTAGCTTCAAATCCAAGCGAAACACATGATTTAGCTTCAAATCAATGCGAAATAGAAGGCTTAGCATCAAATCCATGCGATACAAATTATTTAGCTTGATATACTTGCGATATAAGTGATAAAGCTTCAAATGCATGGGAAACAAACGAGTTAGCTTCAAATCCAAGCGAAACACATGATTTAGCTTCAAATCAATGCGAAATAGAAGGCTTAGCATCAAATCCATGCGATACAAATTATTTAGCTTGATATACTTGCGATATAAGTGATAAAGCTTCAAATGCATGGGAAACAAACGAGTTAGCTTCAAATCCAAGCGATGCACATGATTTAGTTTCAAATCAATGCGAAGTAGAAGGCTTAGCATCAAATCCATGCAACACAAATTATTTAGCTTCTTATACTTGCGATATAAGTGTTAAAGCATCAAATGCATGCGAAACAAACGAGTTAGCTTCAAATCCAAGCGAAATACATGATTTAGCTTCAAATCAATGCGAAGTAGAAGATTTACCTTCAAATCCATGCGAAACAAATGGTTTAGCTTCATATATTGTGATATACATGATTTAGCTTCAACTGCATGCGAAACAAACGAGTTAGCTTCAAATCCAAGCGAAACACATGATTTAAGCTTCAAATCAATGCGAAATAGAAGGCTTAGTATCAAATCCATGAAACACAAATTATTTAGCTTCTTATACTTGCGATATAAGTGATAAAGCTTCAAAAGCAGGCGAAACAAACGAGTGAGCTTGTAAATCCAAGCGTAACACATGATTTAACTTCAACTCAATGGGAAGTAGAAGATTTACCTTCAAATCCATGCGAAACAAATGGCTTAGCATCAAATACCTTTGCTATACATGATTTAGCTTCAACTGCATGCGAAACAAACGAGTTAGCTTCAAATCCAAGCGAAACACATGATTTAGCTTCAAATCAATGCGAAATAGAAGGCTTAGCATCAAATCCATGCGACACAAATTATTTAGCTTCGTATACTTGCGATATATGTGATAAAGCTCCAAATGCAGGTGAAACAAACGATTGAGCTTTAAATCCAATCGTAACACATGAGTTAACTCCAAATCAATGCGAAGTAGAAGATTTACCTTCAAATCCATGCGAAACAAATGGTTTAGCTTCAAATACTTGTGATATACATGATTTAGCTTCAGCTGCATGCGAAACAAACGAGTTAGCTTCAAATCCAAGCGAAACACATGATTTAGCTTCAAATCAATGCGAAATAGAAGGCTTAGCATCAAATCCATGCAACTCAAATTATTTAACTTCTTATACTTGCGATATAAGTGATAAAGCTTCAAATGCAGGCGAAACAAACGAGTGAGCTTTAAATTCAAACGTAACACATGATTTAACTTCAAATCAATGCGAAGTAGAAGATTTACCTTCAAATCCATGCGAAACAAATGGTTTAGCTTCAAATACTTGTGATATACATGTTTTAGCTTCAACTGCATGCAGAACAAACGAGTTAGCTTCAAATCCAAGCGAAACACATGATTGAGCTTCAAATCAATGCGAAATAGAAGGCGTAGCATCAAATCCATGCGACACAAATTATTTAGCTTCGTATACTTGCGATATAAGTGATAAAGCTTCAAAAGCAGGCGAAACAAACGAGTTAGCTTCAAATCCAAGCGAAACACATGATTTAGCTTCAAATCAATGCGAAATAGAAGGCTTAGCATCAAATCCATGCGACACAAATTATTTAGCATCGTATACTTGCGATATAAGAGATAAAGCTTCAAATGCATGCGAAACAAACGAGTTAGCTTCAAATCCAAGCGATACACATGATTTAGCTTCAAATCAATGCGAAATAGAAGGCTTAGCATCAAATCCATGCGACACAAATTATTTAGCTTCAAATACTTGTGATATACATGATTTAGCTTCAGCTGCATGCGAAACAAGCGAGTTAGCTTCAAATCCGAGCGAAATACATGATTTAGCTTCAAATCAATGCGAAGTAGCAGAATTACCTTCAAATCCATGCGAAACAAATGGTTTAGCTTCAAATACTTGTCATATACATGATTTAGCTTCAGCTGCATGCGAAACAAACGAGTTAGCTTCAAATCCAAGCGTAACACATGATTTAACTTCAAATCAATGGAAGTAGAAGATTTACCTTCAAATCCATGCGAAACAAATGGATTAGCATCAAATACCTTTGATATACATGATTTAGCTTCAACTGCATGCGAAACAAACGAGTTAGCTTGTAAATCCAAGCGTAACACATGATTTAACTTCAACTCAATGGGAAGTAGAAGATTTACCTTCAAATCCATGCGAAACAAATGGCTTAGCATCAAATACCTTTGATATACATGATTTAGCTTCAACTGCATGCGAAACAAACGAGTTAGCTTCAAATCCAAGCGAAACACATGATTTAGCTTCAAATCAATGCGAAATAGAAGGCTTAGTATCAAATCCATGAAACACAAATTATTTAGCTTCTTATACTTGCGATATAAGTGATAAAGCTTCAAAAGCAGGCGAAACAAACGAGTGAGCTTGTAAATCCAAGCGTAACACATGATTTAACTTCAACTCAATGCGAAGTAGAAGATTTACCTTCAAATCCATGCGAAACAAATGGTTTAGCTTCAAATACTTGTGATATACATGACTTAGCTTCATCTGCATGCGAAACAAACGAGTTTGCTTCAAATCCAAGCGAAACACATGATTTAGCTTCAAATCAATGCGAAGTAGAAGGCTTAGCATCAAATCCATGCAACACAAATTATTTAGCTTCTTATACTTGCGATATAAGTGATAAAGCTTCAAATGCAGGTGAAACAAACGAGTGAGCTTTAAATTCAAACGTAACACATGATTTAACTTCAAATCAATGCGAAGTAGAAGATTTACCTTCAAATCCACGCGAAACAAATGGTTTAGCTTCAAATACTTGTGATATACATGATTTAGCTTCAGCTGAATGCGAAACAAACGAGTTAGCTACAAATCCAAGCGAAACACATGATTTAGCTTCAAATCAATGCGAAGTAGAAGGCTTAGCATCAACTCCATGCAATACAAATTATTTAGCTTCTTATACTTGCGATATAAGTGATAAAGCTTCAAATGCAAGCGAAACAAACGAGTGATCTTCAAATCCAAGCTTAACACATGATTTAACTTCAAATCATTGGGAAGTAGCAGATTTACCATCAAATCCATGCAAAAGAAACGTTTTAGCTTCAAATACTTGTGATATACATGATTTAGCTTCAGCTGCATGCGAAACAAACGAGTTAGCTTTAAATCCAAGCGTAACACATGATTTAACTTCAAATCAATGCGAAGTAGAAGATTTATCTTCGAATCCATGCGAAACAAATGGCTTAACTTCAAATACCTTTGATATACATGATTTAGCTTCAACTGCATGCGAAACAAACGAGTTAGCTTCAAATCCAAGCGAAACACATGATTTAGCTTCAAATTAATGCGAGATAGAAGGCTTAGCATCAAATCCATGCGACACAAATTATTTAGCTTCGTATACTTGCGATATAAGTGATATAGCTTCAAATGCAGGCGAAACAAACGAGTGATCTTCAAATCCAAGCGTAACACATGATTTAACTTCAAATCAATGCGAAGTAGAATATTTACCTTCAAATCCATGCGAAACAAATGGTTTAGCTTCAAATATTGTGATATACATGATTTAGCTTCAACTGCATGCGAAACAAACGAGTTAGCTTCAAATCCAAGCGAAACACATGATTTAGCTTCAAATCAATGCGAAATAGAAGGCTTAGCATCAAATCCATGCGACACAAATTATTCAGCTTCGTATACTTGCGATATAAGTGATAAAGTTTCAAATGCATGCGAAACAAACGAGTTAGCTTCAAATCCATGCGAAATACATGATTTAGCTTCAAATCAATGCGAAGTAGAAGATTTACCTTCAAATCCATGCGAAACAAATGGCTTAGCTTCAAATACTTGTGATATACATGATTTAGCTTCAACTGCATGCGAAAAAAACGAGTTAGCTTCAAATCCAAGCGAAACACATGATTTAGCTTCAAATCAATGCGAAGTAGAAGGTTTAGCATCAAATCCATGCAACACAAATTATTTAGTTTCTTATACTTGCGATATAAGTGATAAAGCTTCAAATGCAGGTGAAAAAACGAGTGAGCTTTAAATCCAAGCGTAACACATGATTTAACTTCAAATCAATGCGAAGTAGAAGATTTACCTTCAAATCCATGCGAAACAAATGGCTAAGCTTCAAATACTTGTGATATACATGACTTAGCTTCATCTGCATGCGAAACAAACGAGTTTGCTTCAAATCCAAGCGAAACACATGATTTAGCTTCAAATCAATGCGAAGTAGAAGGCTTAGCATCAAATCCATGCAACACAAATTATTTAGCTTCTTATACTTGCGATATAAGTGATAAAGCTTCAAATGCAGGTGAAACAAACGAGTGAGCTTTAAATTCAAACGTAACACATGATTTAACTTCAAATCAATGCGAAGTAGAAGATTTACCTTCAAATCCACGCGAAACAAATGGTTTAGCTTCAAATACTTGTGATATACATGATTTAGCTTCAGCTGAATGCGAAACAAACGAGTTAGCTACAAATCCAAGCGAAACACATGATTTAGCTTCAAATCAATGCGAAGTAGAAGATTTACCTTCAAATCCATGCGAAACAAATGGTTTAGCTTCAAATATTGTGATATACATGATTTAGCTTCAACTGCATGCGAAACAAACGAGTTAGCTTCAAATCCAAGCGAAACACATGATTTAGCTTCAAATCAATGCGAAATAGAAGGCTTAGCATCAAATCCATGCGACACAAGTTATTTAGTTTCTTATACTTGCGATATAAGTGATAAAGCTTCAAATGCAGGTGAAACAAACGAGTGAGCTTTAAATTCAAACGTAACACATGATTTAACTTCAAATCAATGCGAAGTAGAAGATTTACCTTCAAATCCATGCGACACAAATTATTTAGCTTCTTATACTTGCGATATAAGTGATAAAGCTTCAAATGCAGGCGAAACAAACGAGTGAGCTTCAAATCCAAGCGAAACACATGATTTAGCTTCAAATCAATGCGAAGTAGAAGGCTTAGCATCAAATCCATGCAACACAAATTATTTAGCTTCTTATACTTGCGATATAAGTGATAAAGCTTCAAATGCAGGTGTAACAAACGAGTGAGCTTTAAATCCAAGCGTAACACATGATTTAACTTCAAATCAATGCGAAGTAGAAGATTTACCTTCAAATCCATGCGAAACAAATGGTTTAGCTTCAAATACTTGTGATATACATGATTTAGCTTCAACTGCATGCGAAACAAACGAGTTAGCTTCAAATCCAAGCGAAACACATGATTTAGCTTCAAATCAATGCGAAGTAGAAGATTTACCTTCAAATCCATGCGAAACAAATGGTTTAGCTTCAAATATTGTGATATACATGATTTAGCTTCAACTGCATGCGAAACAAACGAGTTAGCTTCAAATCCAAGCGAAATACATGATTTAGCTTCAAATCAATGCGAAGTAGAAGATTTACCTTCAAATCCATGCGAAACAAATGGTTTAGCTTCATATATTGTGATATACATGATTTAGCTTCAACTGCATGCGAAACAAACGAGTTAGCTTCAAATCCAAGCGAAACACATGATTTAGCTTCAAATCAATGCGAAATAGAAGGCTTAGCATCAAATCCATGCGACACAAATTATTTAGTTTCGTATACTTGCGATATAAGTGATAAAGCTTCAAATGCATGCGAAACAAACGAGTGAGCTTTAAATCCAAGCGTAACACATGATTTAACTTCAAATCAATGCGAAGTAGAAGATTTACCTTCAAATCCATGCGAAACAAATGGTTTAGCTTCAAATACTTGTGATATACATGATTTAGCTTCAGCTGCATGCGAAACAAACGAGTTAGCTTCAAATCCAAGCGAAACAAATGATTTAGCTTCAAATCAATGCGAAGTAGAAGGCTTAGCATCAAATCCATGCAACACAAATTATTTAGCTTCTTATACTTGCGGTATAAGTGATAAAGCTTCAAATGCAGGCGAAACAAACGAGTGAGCTTTAAATCCAAGCGTAACACATGATTTGACTTCAAATCAATGCGAAGTAGAAGATTTACCATCAAATCCATGCGAAACAAACGTTTTAGCTTCAAATACTTGTGATATACATGATTTAGCTTCTACTGCATGCGAAACAAACGAGTTAGCTTCAAATCCAAGCGAAACACATGATTTAGCTTCAAATCAATGCGAAGTAGAAGGCTTAGCATCAAATCCATGCGACACAAATTATTTAGCTTCAAATACTTGTGAGAAACATGATTTAGCTTCAGCTGCATGCGAAACAAACGAGTTAGCTTCAAATCCAAGCGAAATACATGATTTAGCTTCAAATCAATGCGAAGTAGAAGATTTACCTTCAAATCCATGCGAAACAAATGGTTTAGCTTCAAACACTTGTGATATACATGATTTAGCTTCAGCTGCATGCGAAACAAACGAGCTAGCTTCAAATCCAAGCGAAATACATGATTTAGCTTCAAATCAATGCGAAGTAGAAGATTTACCTTCAAATCCATGTGAAACAAATGGCTTAGCTTCCAATACTTGTGATATACATGATTTAGCTTCAACTGCATGCGAAAAAAACGAGTTAGCTTCAAATCCAAGCGAAACACATGATTTAGCTCCAAATCAATGCGAAGTAGAAGGCTTAGCATCAAATCCATGCAACACAAATTATTTAGTTTCTTATACTTGCGATATAAGTGATAAAGCTTCAAATGCAGGTGAAACAAACGAGTGAGCTTTAAATCCAAGCGTAACACATGATTTAACTTCAAATCAATGCGAAGTAGAAGATTTACCTTCAAATCCATGCGAAACAAATGGTTTTGCTTCAAATACTTGTGATATACATGATTTAGCTTCAACTGCATGCGAAACAAACGAGTTAGCTTCAAATCCAAGCGAAACACATGATTTAGCTTCAAATCAATGAGAAGTAGAAGGCTTCGCATCAAATCCATGCGACACAAATTATTTAGCTTCGTATACTTGCGATATAAGTGATATAGCTTCAAATGCAGGTGAAACAAACGAGTGAGCTTTAAATCCAAGCGTAACACATGATTTAACTTCAAATCAATGCGAAGTAGAAGATTTACCTTCAAATCCATGCGAAACAAATGGTTTAGCTTCAAATACTTGTGATATACATGATTTAGCTTCAGCTGCATGCGAAACAAACGAGTTAGCTTCAAATCCAAGCGAAACACATGATTTAGCTTCAAATCAATGCGAAATAGAAGGCTTAGCATCAAATCCATGCAACACAAGTTATTTAGTTTCTTATACTTGCGATATAAGTGATAAAGCTTCAAATGCAGGTGAAACAAACGAGTCAGCTTTAAATTCAAACGTAACACATGATTTAACTTCAAATCAATGCGAAGTAGAAGATTTACCTTCAAATCCATGCGACACAAATTATTTAGCTTCTTATACTTGCGATATAAGTGATAAAGCTTCAAATGCAGGCGAAACAAACGAGTGAGCTTCAAATTCAAGCGAAACACATGATTTAGCTTCAAATCAATGCGAAATAGAAGGCTTAGCATCAAATCCATGCGATACAAATTATTTAGCTTGATATACTTGCGATATAAGTGATAAAGCTTCAAATGCATGGGAAACAAACGAGTTAGCTTCAAATCCAAGCGATACACATGATTTAGTTTCAAATCAAAGCGAAGTAGAAGGCTTAGCATCAAATCCATGCGACACAAATTATTTAGCTTCAAATACTTGTGAGAAACATGATTTAGCTTCAGCTGCATGCGAAACAAACGAGTTAGCTTCAAATCCATGCGAAATACATGATTTAGCTTCAAATCAATGCGAAGTAGAAGATTTACCTTCAAATCCATGCGAAACAAATGGTTTAGCTTCAAACACTTGTGATATACATGATTTAGCTTCAGCTGCATGCGAAACAAACGAGCTAGCTTCAAATCCAAGCGAAACACATGATTTAGCTTCAAATCAATGCGAAATAGAAGGCTTAGCATCAAATCCATGCGACACAAATTATTTAGTTTCTTATACTTGCGATATAAGTGATAAAGCTTCAAATGCAGGTGAAACAAACGAGTGAGCTTTAAATTCAAACGTAACACATGATTTAACTTCAAATCAATGCGAAGTAGATGATTTACCTTCAATCCATGCGACACAAATTATTTAGCTTCTTATACTTGCGATATAAGTGATAAAGCTTCAAATGCAGGCGAAACAAACGAGTGAGCTTCAAATCCAAGCGAAACACATGATTTAGCTTCAAATCAATGCGAAATAGAAGGCTTAGCATCAAATCCATGCGATACAAATTATTTAGCTTGATATACTTGCGATATAAGTGATAAAGCTTCAAATGCATGGGAAACAAACGAGTTAGCTTCAAATCCAAGCGATGCACATGATTTAGTTTCAAATCAATGCGAAGTAGAAGGCTTAGCATCAAATCCATGCAACACAAATTATTTAGCTTCTTATACTTGCGATATAAGTGATAAAGCTTCAAGTGCAAGTGAAACAAACGAGTGAGCTTTAAATCCAAGCGTAACACATGATTTAATTTCAAATCAATGCGAAGTAGAAGATTTACCTTCAAATCCATGCGAAACAAATGGCTTAGCTTCAAATACTTGTGATATACATGATTTAGCTTCAACTGCATGCGAAAAAAACGAGTTAGCTTCAAATGCAAGCGAAACACATGATTTAGCTTCAAATCAATGCGAAATAGAAGGCTTAGTATCAAATCCATGAAACACAAATTATTTAGCTTCTTATACTTGCGATATAAGTGATAAAGCTTCAAAAGCAGGCGAAACAAACGAGTGAGCTTGTAAATCCAAGCGTAACACATGATTTAACTTCAACTCAATGGGAAGTAGAAGATTTACCTTCAAATCCATGCGAAACAAATGGCTTAGCATCAAATACCTTTGATATACATGATTTAGCTTCAACTGCATGCGAAACAAACGAGTTAGCTTCAAATCCAAGCGAAACACATGATTTAGCTTCAAATCAATGCGAAATAGAAGGCTTAGCATCAAATCCATGCGACACAAATTATTTAGCTTCGTATACTTGCGATATATGTGATAAAGCTCCAAATGCAGGTGAAACAAACGATTGAGCTTTAAATCCAATCGTAACACATGAGTTAACTCCAAATCAATGCGAAGTAGAAGATTTACCTTCAAATCCATGCGAAACAAATGGTTTAGCTTCAAATACTTGTGATATACATGATTTAGCTTCAGCTGCATGCGAAACAAACGAGTTAGCTTCAAATCCAAGCGAAACACATGATTTAGCTTCAAATCAATGCGAAGTAGAAGGCTTAGCATCAAATCCATGCAACACAAATTATTTAGCTTCTTATACTTGCGATATAAGTGATAAAGCTTCAAAAGCAGGCGAAACAAACGAGTGAGCTTTAAATCCAAGCGTAACACATGATTTAACTTCAGATCAATGGGAAGTAGAAGATTTACCTTCAAATCCATGCGAAACAAATGGTTTAGCTTCAAATACTTGTGATATACATGATTTAGCTTCAGCTGCATGCGAAACAAACGAGTTAGCTTCAAATCCAAGCGAAACACATGATTTAGCTTCAAATCAATGCGAAATAGAAGGCTTAGCATCAAATCCATGCAACTCAAATTATTTAACTTCTTATACTTGCGATATAAGTGATAAAGCTTCAAATGCAGGCGAAACAAACGAGTGAGCTTTAAATTCAATCGTAACACATGATTTAACTTCAAATCAATGCGATGTAGAAGATTTACCTTCAAATCCATGCGAAACAAATGGTTTAGCTTCAAATACTTGTGATATACATGTTTTAGCTTCAACTGCATGCAGAACAAACGAGTTAGCTTCAAATCCAAGCGAAACACATGATTGAGCTTCAAATCAATGCGAAATAGAAGGCGTAGCATCAAATCCATGCGACACAAATTATTTAGCTTCGTATACTTGCGATATAAGTGATAAAGCTTCAAAAGCAGGCGAAACAAACGAGTTAGCTTCAAATCCAAGCGAAACACATGATTTAGCTTCAAATCAATGCGAAATAGAAGGCTTAGCATCAAATCCATGCGACACAAATTATTTAGCTTCGTATACTTGCGATATAAGAGATAAAGCTTCAAATGCATGCGAAACAAACGAGTTAGCTTCAAATCCAAGCGATACACATGATTTAGCTTCAAATCAATGCGAAATAGAAGGCTTAGCATCAAATCCATGCGACACAAATTATTTAGCTTCAAATACTTGTGATATACATGATTTAGCTTCAGCTGCATGCGAAACAAGCGAGTTAGCTTCAAATCCGAGCGAAATACATGATTTAGCTTCAAATCAATGCGAAGTAGCAGAATTACCTTCAAATCCATGCGAAACAAATGGTTTAGCTTCAAATACTTGTCATATACATGATTTAGCTTCAGCTGCATGCGAAACAAACGAGTTAGCTTCAAATCCAAGCGTAACACATGATTTAACTTCAAATCAATGGGAAGTAGAAGATTTACCTTCAAATCCATGCGAAACAAATGGTTTAGCTTCAAATACTTTTGATATACATGATTTAGCTTCAGCTTCATGCGAAACAAACGAGTTAGCTTCAAATCCAAGCGATACACCTGATTTAGCTTCAAATAATTGCGAAATCGAAGGCTTAGCATCAAGTCCATGCGACACAAATTATTTAGCTTCAAATACTTGTGATATACATGATTTAGCTTCAGCTGCATGCGAAACAAACGAGTTAGCTTCAAATCCAAGCGAAACACATGATTTAGCTTCAAATCAATGCGAAGTAGAAGGTTTAGCATCAAATCCATGCAACACAAATTATTTAGTTTCTTATACTTGCGATATAAGTGATAAAGCTTCAAATGCAGGTGAAAAAACCAGTGAGCTTTAAATCCAAGCGTAACACATGATTTAACTTCAAATCAATGCGAAGTAGAAGATTTACCTTCAAATCCAAGCGAAACAAATGGTTTAGCTTCAAATACTTGTGATATACATGATTTAGCTTCAACTGCATGCGAAACAATCGAGTTAGCTTCAAATCCAAGCGAAACACATGATTTAGCTTCAAATCAATGCGAAGTAGAAGGCTTAGCATCAAATCCATGCAACACAAATTATTTAGCTTCTTATACTTGCGATACAAGTGATAAAGCTTCAAATGCAGGTGAAACAAACGAGTGAGCTTTAAATCCAAGCGTAACACATGATTTAACTTCAAATCAATGCGAAGTAGAAGATTTACCTTCAAATCCATGCGAAACAAATGGCTAAGCTTCAAATACTTGTGATATACATGACTTAGCTTCATCTGCATGCGAAACAAACGAGTTTGCTTCAAATCCAAGCGAAACACATGATTTAGCTTCAAATCAATGCGAAGTAGAAGGCTTAGCATCAAATCCATGCAACACAAATTATTTAGCTTCTTATACTTGCGATATAAGTGATAAAGCTTCAAATGCAGGTGAAACAAACGAGTGAGCTTTAAATTCAAACGTAACACATGATTTAACTTCAAATCAATGCGAAGTAGAAGATTTACCTTCAAATCCACGCGAAACAAATGGTTTAGCTTCAAATACTTGTGATATACATGATTTAGCTTCAGCTGAATGCGAAACAAACGAGTTAGCTACAAATCCAAGCGAAACACATGATTTAGCTTCAAATCAATGCGAAGTAGAAGGCTTAGCATCAACTCCATGCAATACAAATTATTTAGCTTCTTATACTTGCGATATAAGTGATAAAGCTTCAAATGCAAGCGAAACAAACGAGTGATCTTCAAATCCAAGCTTAACACATGATTTAACTTCAAATCATTGGGAAGTAGCAGATTTACCATCAAATCCATGCAAAAGAAACGTTTTAGCTTCAAATACTTGTGATATACATGATTTAGCTTCAGCTGCATGCGAAACAAACGAGTTAGCTTTAAATCCAAGCGTAACACATGATTTAACTTCAAATCAATGCGAAGTAGAAGATTTATCTTCGAATCCATGCGAAACAAATGGCTTAACTTCAAATACCTTTGATATACATGATTTAGCTTCAACTGCATGCGAAACAAACGAGTTAGCTTCAAATCCAAGCGAAACACATGATTTAGCTTCAAATTAATGCGAAATAGAAGGCTTAGCATCAAATCCATGCGACACAAATTATTTAGCTTCGTATACTTGCGATATAAGTGATATAGCTTCAAATGCAGGCGAAACAAACGAGTGATCTTCAAATCCAAGCGTAACACATGATTTAACTTCAAATCAATGCGAAGTAGAATATTTACCTTCAAATCCATGCGAAACAAATGGTTTAGCTTCAAATATTGTGATATACATGATTTAGCTTCAACTGCATGCGAAACAAACGAGTTAGCTTCAAATCCAAGCGAAACACATGATTTAGCTTCAAATCAATGCGAAATAGAAGGCTTAGCATCAAATCCATGCGACACAAATTATTCAGCTTCGTATACTTGCGATATAAGTGATAAAGTTTGAAATGCATGCGAAACAAACGAGTGAGCTTTAAATCCAAGCGTAACACATGATTTAACTTCAAATCAATGCGAAGTAGAAGATTTACCTTCAAATCCATGCGAAACAAATGGCTAAGCTTCAAATACTTGTGATATACATGACTTAGCTTCATCTGCATGCGAAACAAACGAGTTTGCTTCAAATCCAAGCGAAACACATGATTTAGCTTCAAATCAATGCGAAGTAGAAGGCTTAGCATCAAATCCATGCAACACAAATTATTTAGCTTCTTATACTTGCGATATAAGTGATAAAGCTTCAAATGCAGGTGAAACAAACGAGTGAGCTTTAAATTCAAACGTAACACATGATTTAACTTCAAATCAATGCGAAGTAGAAGATTTACCTTCAAATCCATGCGACACAAATTATTTAGCTTCTTATACTTGCGATATAAGTGATAAAGCTTCAAATGCAGGCGAAACAAACGAGTGAGCTTCAAATCCAAGCGAAACACATGATTTAGCTTCAAATCAATGCGAAATAGAAGGCTTAGCATCAAATCCATGCGATACAAATTATTTAGCTTGATATACTTGCGATATAAGTGATAAAGCTTCAAATGCATGGGAAACAAACGAGTTAGCTTCAAATCCAAGCGATACACATGATTTAGTTTCAAATCAATGCGAAGTAGAAGGCTTAGCATCAATTCCATGCGACACAAATTATTTAGCTTCGTATACTTGCGTTATAAGAGATAAACCTTCAAATGCATGCGAAACAAACGAGTTAGCTTCAAATCCAAGCGATACACATGATTTAGCTTCAAATCAATGCGAAATAGAAGGCTTAGCATCAAATCCATGCGACACAAATTATTTAGCTTCAAATACTTGTGATATACATGATTTAGCTTCAGCTGCATGCGAAACAAGCGAGTTAGCTTCAAATCCGAGCGAAATACATGATTTAGCTTCAAATCAATGCGAAGTAGCAGAATTACCTTCAAATCCATGCGAAACAAATGGTTTAGCTTCAAATACTTGTCATATACATGATTTAGCTTCAGCTGCATGCGAAACAAACGAGTTAGCCTCAAATCCAAGCGAAACACATGATTTAGGTTCAAATCAATGCGAAATAGAAGGCTTAGTATCAAATCCATGAAACACAAATTATTTAGCTTCTTATACTTGCGATATAAGTGATAAAGCTTCAAAAGCAGGCGAAACAAACGTGTGAGCTGTAAATCCAAGCGTAACACATGATTTAACTTCAACTCAATGGGAAGTAGAAGATTTACCTTCAAATCCATGCGAAACAAATGGCTTAGCATCAAATACCTTTGATATACATGATTTAGCTTCAACTGCATGCGAAACAAACGAGTTAGCTTCAAATCCAAGCGAAACACATGATTTAGCTTCAAATCAATGCGAAATAGAAGGCTTAGCATCAAATCCATGCGACACAAATTATTTAGCTTCGTATACTTGCGATATAAGTGATATAGCTTCAAATGAAGGTGAAACAAACGAGTGATCTTCAAATCCAAGCGTAACACATGATTTAACTTCAATTCAATGGGAAGTAGCAGATTTACATTCAAATCCATGCGAAACAAATGGTTTAGCTTCAAATACTTGTGATATACATGATTTAGCTTCAGCTGCATGCGAAACAAACGAGTTAGCTTCAAATCCAAGCGAAACACATGATTTAGCTTCAAATCAATGCAAAATAGAAGGCTTAGCATCAAATCCATGCAACACAAATTATTTAGCTTCTTATACTTGCGATATATGTGATAAAGCTCCAAATGCAGGTGAAACAAACGATTGAGATTTAAATCCAATCGTAACACATGAATTAACTCCAAATCAATGCGAAGTAGAAGATTTACCTTCAAATCCATGCGAAACAAATGGCTAAGCTTCAAATACTTGTGATATACATGACTTAGCTTCATCTGCATGCGAAACAAACGAGTTTGCTTCAAATCCAAACGAAACACATGATTTAGCTTCAAATCAATGCGAAGTAGAAGGCTTAGCATCAAATCCATGCAACACAAATTATTTAGTTTCTTATACTTGCGATATAAGTGATAAAGCTTCAAATGCAGGTGAAAAAACCAGTGAGCTTTAAATCCAAGCGTAACACATGATTTAACTTCAAATCAATGCGAAGTAGAAGATTTACCTTCAAATCCATGCGAAACAAATGGTTTAGCTTCAAATACTTGTGATATACATGATTTAACTTCAACTCAATGGGAAGTAGAAGATTTACCTTCAAATCCATGCGAAACAAATGGCTTAGCATCAAATACCTTTGATATACATGATTTAGCTTCAACTGCATGCGAAACAAACGAGTTAGCTTCAAATCCAAGCGAAACACATGATTTAGCTTCAAATCAATGCGAAATAGAAGGCTTAGCATCAAATCCATGCGACACAAATTATTTAGCTTCGTATACTTGCGATATAAGTGATATAGCTTCAAATGAAGGTGAAACAAACGAGTGATCTTCAAATCCAAGCGTAACACATGATTTAACTTCAATTCAATGGGAAGTAGCAGACTTACATTCAAATCCATGCGAAACAAATGGTTTAGCTTCAAATACTTGTGATATACATGATTTAGCTTCAGCTGCATGCGAAACAAACGAGTTAGCTTCAAATCCAAGCGAAACACATGATTTAGCTTCAAATCAATGCAAAATAGAAGGCTTAGCATCAAATCCATGCAACACAAATTATTTAGCTTCTTATACTTGCGATATATGTGATAAAGCTCCAAATGCAGGTGAAACAAACGATTGAGATTTAAATCCAATCGTAACACATGAATTAACTCCAAATCAATGCGAAGTAGAAGATTTACCTTCAAATCCATGCGAAACAAATGGCTAAGCTTCAAATACTTGTGATATACATGACTTAGCTTCATCTGCATGCGAAACAAACGAGTTTGCTTCAAATCCAAACGAAACACATGATTTAGCTTCAAATCAATGCGAAGTAGAAGGCTTAGCATCAAATCCATGCAACACAAATTATTTAGTTTCTTATACTTGCGATATAAGTGATAAAGCTTCAAATGCAGGTGAAAAAACCAGTGAGCTTTAAATCCAAGCGTAACACATGATTTAACTTCAAATCAATGCGAAGTAGAAGATTTACCTTCAAATCCATGCGAAACAAATGGTTTAGCTTCAAATACTTGTGATATACATGATGTAGCTTCTACTGCATGCGAAACAATCGAGTTAGCTTCAAATCCAAGCGAAACACATGATTTAGCTTCAAATCAATGCGAAGTAGAAGGCTTAGCATCAAATCCATGCAACACAAATTATTTAGCTTCTTATACTTGCGATACAAGTGATAAAGCTTCAAATGCAGGTGAAACAAACGAGTGAGCTTTAAATCCAAGCGTAACACATGATTTAACTTCAAATCAATGCGAAGTAGAAGATTTACCTTCAAATCCATGCGAAACAAATGGCTAAGCTTCAAATACTTGTGATATACATGACTTAGCTTCATCTGCATGCGAAACAAACGAGTTTGCTTCAAATCCAAGCGAAACACATGATTTAGCTTCAAATCAATGCGAAGTAGAAGGCTTAGCATCAAATCCATGCAACACAAATTATTTAGCTTCTTATACTTGCGATATAAGTGATAAAGCTTCAAATGCAGGTGAAACAAACGAGTGAGCTTTAAATTCAAACGTAACACATGATTTAACTTCAAATCAATGCGAAGTAGAAGATTTACCTTCAAATCCACGCGAAACAAATGGTTTAGCTTCAAATACTTGTGATATACATGATTTAGCTTCAGCTGAATGCGAAACAAACGAGTTAGCTACAAATCCAAGCGAAACACATGATTTAGCTTCAAATCAATGCGAAGTAGAAGGCTTAGCATCAACTCCATGCAATACAAATTATTTAGCTTCTTATACTTGCGATATAAGTGATAAAGCTTCAAATGCAAGCGAAACAAACGAGTGATCTTCAAATCCAAGCTTAACACATGATTTAACTTCAAATCATTGGGAAGTAGCAGATTTACCATCAAATCCATGCAAAAGAAACGTTTTAGCTTCAAATACTTGTGATATACATGATTTAGCTTCACCTGCATGCGAAACAAACGAGTTAGCTTCAAATCCAAGCGTAACACATGATTTAACTTCAAATCAATGCGAAGTAGAAGATTTACCTTCGAATCCATGCGAAACAAATGGCTTAACTTCAAATACCTTTGATATACATGATTTAGCTTCAACTGCATGCGAAACAAACGAGTTAGCTTCAAATCCAAGCGAAACACATGATTTAGCTTCAAATCAATGCGAAATAGAAGGCTTAGCATCAAATCCATGCGACACAAATTATTCAGCTTCGTATACTTGCGATATAAGTGATAAAGTTTCAAATGCATGCGAAACAAACGAGTTAGCTTCAAATCCATGCGAAATACATGATTTAGCTTCAAATCAATGCGAAGTAGAAGATTTACCTTCAAATCCATGCGAAACAAATGGCTTAGCTTCAAATACTTGTGATATACATGATTTAGCTTCAACTGCATGCGAAAAAAACGAGTTAGCTTCAAATCCAAGCGAAACACATGATTTAGCTTCAAATCAATGCGAAGTAGAAGGTTTAGCATCAAATCCATGCAACACAAATTATTTAGTTTCTTATACTTGCGATATAAGTGATAAAGCTTCAAATGCAGGTGAAAAAACGAGTGAGCTTTAAATCCAAGCGTAACACATGATTTAACTTCAAATCAATGCGAAGTAGAAGATTTACCTTCAAATCCATGCGAAACAAATGGCTAAGCTTCAAATACTTGTGATATACATGACTTAGCTTCATCTGCATGCGAAACAAACGAGTTTGCTTCAAATCCAAGCGAAACACATGATTTAGCTTCAAATCAATGCGAAGTAGAAGGCTTAGCATCAAATCCATGCAACACAAATTATTTAGCTTCTTATACTTGCGATATAAGTGATAAAGCTTCAAATGCAGGTGAAACAAACGAGTGAGCTTTAAATTCAAACGTAACACATGATTTAACTTCAAATCAATGCGAAGTAGAAGATTTACCTTCAAATCCACGCGAAACAAATGGTTTAGCTTCAAATACTTGTGATATACATGATTTAGCTTCAGCTGAATGCGAAACAAACGAGTTAGCTACAAATCCAAGCGAAACACATGATTTAGCTTCAAATCAATGCGAAGTAGAAGATTTACCTTCAAATCCATGCGAAACAAATGGTTTAGCTTCAAATATTGTGATATACATGATTTAGCTTCAACTGCATGCGAAACAAACGAGTTAGCTTCAAATCCAAGCGAAACACATGATTTAGCTTCAAATCAATGCGAAATAGAAGGCTTAGCATCAAATCCATGCGACACAAGTTATTTAGTTTCTTATACTTGCGATATAAGTGATAAAGCTTCAAATGCAGGTGAAACAAACGAGTGAGCTTTAAATTCAAACGTAACACATGATTTAACTTCAAATCAATGCGAAGTAGAAGATTTACCTTCAAATCCATGCGACACAAATTATTTAGCTTCTTATACTTGCGATATAAGTGATAAAGCTTCAAATGCAGGCGAAACAAACGAGTGAGCTTCAAATCCAAGCGAAACACATGATTTAGCTTCAAATCAATGCGAAATAGAAGGCTTAGCATCAAATCCATGCGATACAAATTATTTAGCTTGATATACTTGCGATATAAGTGATAAAGCTTCAAATGCATGGGAAACAAACGAGTTAGCTTCAAATCCAAGCGATACACATGATTTAGTTTCAAATCAATGCGAAGTAGAAGGCTTAACATCAAATCCATGCAACACAAATTATTTAGCTTCTTATACTTGCGATATAAGTGATAAAGCTTCAAGTGCAGGTGAAACAAACGAGTGAGCTTTAAATCCAAGCGTAACACATGATTTAATTTCAAATCAATGCGAAGTAGAAGATTTACCTTCAAATCCATGCGAAACAAATGGCTTAGCTTCAAATACTTGTGATGTACATGATATAGCTTCAACTGCATGCGAAACAAACGTGTTTGCTTCAAATCCAAGCGAAACACATGATTTAGCTTCAAATCACTGCGAAGCATCAAATCCATGCAACACAAATTATTTAGCTTCTTATACTTGCGATATAAGTGATAAAGCTTCAAAAGCAGGCGAAAGAAACGAGTTAGCTTCAAATCCAAGCGAAACACATGATTTAGCTTCAAATCAATGCGAAATAGAAGGCTTAGCATCAAATCCATGCGACACAAATTATTTAGCTTCGTATACTTGCGTTATAAGAGATAAAGCTTCAAATGCATGGGAAACAAACGAGTTAGCTTCAAATCCAAGCGAAACACATGATTTAGCTTCAAATCAATGCGAAATAGAAGGCTTAGCATCAAATCCATGCGACACAAATTATTTAGCTTCGTATACTTGCGTTATAAGAGATAAACCTTCAAATGCATGCGAAACAAACGAGTTAGCTTCAAATCCAAGCGATACACATGATTTAGCTTCAAATCAATGCGAAATAGAAGGCTTAGCATCAAATCCATGCGACACAAATTATTTAGCTTCAAATACTTGTGATATACATGATTTAGCTTCAGCTGCATGCGAAACAAGCGAGTTAGCTTCAAATCCGAGCGAAATACATGATTTAGCTTCAAATCAATGCGAAGTAGCAGAATTACCTTCAAATCCATGCGAAACAAATGGTTTAGCTTCAAATATTGTGATATACATGATTTAGCTTCAACTGCATGCGAAACAAACGAGTTAGCTTCAAATCCAAGCGAAACACATGATTTAGCTTCAAATCAATGCGAAGTAGAAGGCTTAGCATCAAATCCATGCGACACAAATTATTTAGCTTCTTATACTTGCGATATAAGTGATAGAGCTTTTAATGCATGCGAAACAAACGAGTTAGCTTCAAATCCAAGCGATACACATGATTTAGCTTCAAATCAATGCGAAATAGAAGGCTTAGCATCAAATCCATGCAACACAAGTTATTTAGTTTCTTATACTTGCGATATAAGTGATAAAGCTTCAAATGCAGGTGAAACAAACGAGTGAGCTTTAAATTCAAACGTAACACATGATTTAACTTCAAATCAATGCGAAGTAGAAGATTTACCTTCAAATCCATGCGACACAAATTATTTAGCTTCTTATACTTGCGATATAAGTGATAAAGCTTCAAATGCAGGCGAAACAAACGAGTGAGCTTCAAATCCAAGCGAAACACATGATTTAGCTTCAAATCAATGCGAAATAGAAGGCTTAGCATCAAATCCATGCGATACAAATTATTTAGCTTGATATACTTGCGATATAAGTGATAAAGCTTCAAATGCATGGGAAACAAACGAGTTAGCTTCAAATCCAAGCGATACACATGATTTAGTTTCAAATCAATGCGAAGTAGAAGGCTTAGCATCAAATCCATGCAACACAAATTATTTAGCTTCTTATACTTGCGATATAAGTGATAAAGCTTCAAGTGCAGGTGAAACAAACGAGTGAGCTTTAAATCCAAGCGTAACACATGATTTAATTTCAAATCAATGCGAAGTAGAAGATTTACCTTCAAATCCATGCGAAACAAATGGCTTAGCTTCAAATACTTGTGATGTACATGATATAGCTTCAACTGCATGCGAAACAAACGTGTGTGCTTCAAATCCAAGCGAAACACATGATTTAGCTTCAAATCACTGCGAAGCATCAAATCCATGCAACACAAATTATTTAGCTTCTTATACTTGCGATATAAGTGATAAAGCTTCAAAAGCAGGCGAAAGAAACGAGTTAGCTTCAAATCCAAGCGAAACACATGATTTAGCTTCAAATCAATGCAAAATAGAAGGCTTAGCATCAAATCCATGCAACACAAATTATTTAGCTTCTTATACTTGCGATATATGTGATAAAGCTCCAAATGCAGGTGAAACAAAAGATTGAGATTTAAATCCAATCGTAACACATGAATTAACTCCAAATCAATGCGAAGTAGAAGATTTACCTTCAAATCCATGCGAAACAAATGGCTAAGCTTCAAATACTTGTGATATACATGACTTAGCTTCATCTGCATGCGAAACAAACGAGTTTGCTTCAAATCCAAGCGAAACACATGATTTAGCTTCAAATCAATGGGAAGTAGAAGGCTTGGCATCAAATCCATGCAACACAAATTATTTAGCTTCTTATACTTGCGATATAAGTGATAAAGCTTCAAATGCAGGTGAAACAAACGAGTGAGCTTTAAATTCAAACGTAACACATGATTTAACTTCAAATCAATGGGAAGTAGAAGATTTACCTTCAAATCCATGCGAAACAAATGGTTTAGCTTCAAATACTTGTGATATACATGATTTAGCTTCAGCTGCATGCGAAACAAACAAGTTAGCTACAAATCCAAGCGAAACACATGATTTAGCTTCAAATCAATGCGAAGTAGAAGATTTACCTTCAAATCCATGCGAAACAAATGGTTTAGCTTCAAATATTGTGATATACATGATTTAGCTTCAACTGCATGCGAAACAAACGAGTTAGCTTCAAATCCAAGCGAAACACATGATTTAGCTTCAAATCAATGCGAAATAGAAGGCTTAGCATCAAATCCATGCGACACAAATTATTTAGTTTCGTATACTTGCGATATAAGTGATAAAGCTTCAAATGCATGCGAAACAAACGAGTGAGCTTTAAATCCAAGCGTAACACATGATTTAACTTCAAATCAATGCGAAGTAGAAGATTTACCTTCAAATCCATGCGAAACAAATGGTTTAGCTTCAAATATTGTGATATACATGATTTAGCTTCAACTGCATGCGAAACAAACGAGTTAGCTTCAAATCCAAGCGAAACACATGATTTAGCTTCAAATCAATGCGAAGTAGAAGGCTTAGCATCAAATCCATGCGACACAAATTATTTAGTTTCGTATACTTGCGATATAAGTGATAAAGCTTCAAATGCATGCGAAACAAACGAGTGAGCTTTAAATCCAAGCGTAACACATGATTTAACTTCAAATCAATGCGAAGTAGAAGATTTACCTTCAAATCCATGCGAAACAAATGGTTTAGCTTCAAATATTGTGATATACATGATTTAGCTTCAACTGCATGCGAAACAAACGAGTTAGCTTCAAATCCAAGCGAAACACATGATTTAGCTTCAAATCAATGCGAAGTAGAAGGCTTAGCATCAAATCCATGCGACACAAATTATTTAGCTTCTTATACTTGCGATATAAGTGATAGAGCTTTTAATGCATGCGAAACAAACGAGTTAGCTTCAAATCCAAGCGATACACATGATTTAGCTTCAAATCAATGCGAAATAGAAGGCTTAGCATCAAATCCATGCAACACAAGTTATTTAGTTTCTTATACTTGCGATATAAGTGATAAAGCTTCAAATGCAGGTGAAACAAACGAGTGAGCTTTAAATTCAAACGTAACACATGATTTAACTTCAAATCAATGCGAAGTAGAAGATTTACCTTCAAATCCATGCGACACAAATTATTTAGCTTCTTATACTTGCGATATAAGTGATAAAGCTTCAAATGCAGGCGAAACAAACGAGTGAGCTTCAAATCCAAGCGAAACACATGATTTAGCTTCAAATCAATGCGAAATAGAAGGCTTAGCATCAAATCCATGCGATACAAATTATTTAGCTTGATATACTTGCGATATAAGTGATAAAGCTTCAAATGCATGGGAAACAAACGAGTTAGCTTCAAATCCAAGCGATACACATGATTTAGTTTCAAATCAATGCGAAGTAGAAGGCTTAGCATCAAATCCATGCAACACAAATTATTTAGCTTCTTATACTTGCGATATAAGTGATAAAGCTTCAAGTGCAGGTGAAACAAACGAGTGAGCTTTAAATCCAAGCGTAACACATGATTTAATTTCAAATCAATGCGAAGTAGAAGATTTACCTTCAAATCCATGCGAAACAAATGGCTTAGCTTCAAATACTTGTGATGTACATGATATAGCTTCAACTGCATGCGAAACAAACGTGTGTGCTTCAAATCCAAGCGAAACACATGATTTAGCTTCAAATCACTGCGAAGCATCAAATCCATGCAACACAAATTATTTAGCTTCTTATACTTGCGATATAAGTGATAAAGCTTCAAAAGCAGGCGAAAGAAACGAGTTAGCTTCAAATCCAAGCGAAACACATGATTTAGCTTCAAATCAATGCGAAATAGAAGGCTTAGCATCAAATCCATGCGACACAAATTATTTAGCTTCGTATACTTGCGTTATAAGAGATAAAGCTTCAAATGCATGGGAAACAAACGAGTTAGCTTCAAATCCAAGCGAAACACATGATTTAGCTTCAAATCAATGCGAAATAGAAGGCTTAGCATCAAATCCATGCGACACAAATTATTTAGCTTCGTATACTTGCGTTATAAGAGATAAACCTTCAAATGCATGCGAAACAAACGAGTTAGCTTCAAATCCAAGCGATACACATGATTTAGCTTCAAATCAATGCGAAATAGAAGGCTTAGCATCAAATCCATGCGACACAAATTATTTAGCTTCAAATACTTGTGATATACATGATTTAGCTTCAGCTGCATGCGAAACAAGCGAGTTAGCTTCAAATCCGAGCGAAATACATGATTTAGCTTCAAATCAATGCGAAGTAGCAGAATTACTTTCAAATCCATGCGAAACAAATGGTTTAGCTTCAAATACTTGTCATATACATGATTTAGCTTCAGCTGCATGCGAAACAAACGAGTTAGCTTCAAATCCAAGCGAAACACATGATTTAGCTTCAAATCAAAGCGAAATAGAAGGCTTAGTATCAAATCCATGAAACACAAATTATTTAGCTTCTTATACTTGCGATATAAGTGATAAAGCTTCAAAAGCAGGCGAAACAAACGAGTGAGCTGTAAATCCAAGCGTAACACATGATTTAACTTCAACTCAATGGGAAGTAGAAGATTTACCTTCAAATCCATGCGAAACAAATGGCTTAGCATCAAATACCTTTGATATACATGATTTAGCTTCAACTGCATGCGAAACAAACGAGTTAGCTTCAAATCCAAGCGAAACACATGATTTAGCTTCAAATCAATGCGAAATAGAAGGCTTAGCATCAAATCCATGCGACACAAATTATTTAGCTTCGTATACTTGCGATATAAGTGATATAGCTTCAAATGAAGGTGAAACAAACGAGTGATCTTCAAATCCAAGCGTAACACATGATTTAACTTCAATTCAATGGGAAGTAGCAGATTTACATTCAAATCCATGCGAAACAAATGGTTTAGCTTCAAATACTTGTGATATACATGATTTAGCTTCAGCTGCATGCGAAACAAACGAGTTAGCTTCAAATCCAAGCGAAACACATGATTTAGCTTCAAATCAATGCAAAATAGAAGGCTTAGCATCAAATCCATGCAACACAAATTATTTAGCTTCTTATACTTGCGATATATGTGATAAAGCTCCAAATGCAGGTGAAACAAACGATTGAGCTTTAAATCCAATCGTAACACATGAATTAACTCCAAATCAATGCGAAGTAGAAGATTTACCTTCAAATCCATGCGAAACAAATGGTTTAGCTTCAAATACTTGTGATATACATGATTTAGCTTCAGCTGCATGCGAAACAAACGAGTTAGCTTCAAATCCAAGCGAAACACATGATTTCGCTTCAAATCAATGCGAAGTAGAAGGCTTAGCATCAAATCCATGCAACACAAATTATTTAGCTTCTTATACTTGCGATATAAGTGATAAAGCTTCAAAAGCAGGCGAAACAAACGAGTGAGCTTTAAATCCAAGCGTAACACATGATTTAACTTCAGATCAATGGGAAGTAGAAGATTTACCTTCAAATCCATGCGAAACAAATGGTTTAGCTTCAAATACTTGTGATATACATGATTTAGCTTCAGCTGCATGCGAAACAAACGAGTTTGCTTCAAATCCAAGCGAAACACATGATTTAGCTTCAAATCAATGCGAAATAGAAGGCTTTGCATCAAATCCATGCAACACAAATTATTTAACTTCTTATACTTGCGATATAAGTGATAAAGCTTCAAATGCAGGCGAAACAAACGAGTGAGCTTTAAATTCAAACGTAACACATGATTTAACTTCAAATCAATGCGAAGTAGAAGATTTACCTTCAAATCCATGCGAAACAAATGGTTTATCTTCAAATACTTGTGATATACATGTTTTAGCTTCAACTGCATGCAGAACAAACGAGTTAGCTTCAAATCCAAGCGAAACACATGATTGAGCTTCAAATCGATGCGAAATAGAAGGCGTAGCATCAAATCCATGCGACACAAATTATTTAGCTTCGTATACTTGCGATATAAGTGATATAGCTTCAAATGCAGGTGAAACAAACGATTGAGCTTTAAATCCAAGCGTAACACATGACTTAACTTCAAATCAATGCGAAGTAGAAGATTTACCTTCAAATCCATGCGAAACAAATGGTTTAGCTTCAAATACTTGTGATATACATGATTTAGCTTCAGCTGCATATGATACAAACGAGTTAGCTTCAAATCCAAGCGAAACACATTATTTAGCTTCAAATCAATGCGAAGTAGAAGGCTTAGCATCAAATCCATGCGACACAAATTATTTAGCTTCGCATACTTGCGATATAAGTGATATAGCTTCAAATGCAGGCAATACAAACGAGTGAGCTTTAAATCCAAGCGTAACACATGATTTATCTTCAAATCAATGCGAAGTAGAAGATTTACCTTCAAATCCATGCGAAACAAATGGTTTAGCTTCAAATACTTGTGATATACATGATTTAGCTACAGCTGCATGGGAAACAAACGAGTTAGCTTCAAATCCAAGCGTAACACATGATTTAACTTCAAATCAATGGGAAGTAGCAGATTTACCTTCAAATCCATGCGGAACAAATGGTTTAGCATCAAATACTTGTGACATACATGATTTAGCTTCAGCTGCATGGGAAACAAACGAGTTGGTTTCAAATCCAAGCGAAACACATGATTTAGCTTCAAATCAATGCGAAGTAGAAGGATAAGCCACAAATCCATGCAACACAAATTATTTAGCTTCTTATACTTGCGATATTAGTGATAAAGCTTCAAATGCAGGCAATACAAACGTGTGAGCTTTAAATCCAAGCGTAACACATGATTTATCTTCAAATCAATGCGAAGTAGAAGATTTACCTTCAAATCCATGCGAAACAAATGGTTTAGCTTCAAATACTTGTGATATACATGATTTAGCTACAGCTGCATGGGAAACAAACGAGTTAGCTTCAAATCCAAGCGAAACACATGATTTATCTTCAAATCTATGCGAAGTAGAAGATTTACCTTCAAATCCATGCGAAACAAATGGTTTAGCTTCAAATACTTGTGATATACATGATTTAGCTTCAGCTGCATGGGAAACAAACGAGTTAGCTTCAAATCCAAGCGAAACACATGATTTAGCTTCAAATCAATGCGAAATAGAAGGCTTAGAATCAAATCCATGCGACACAAATTATTTAGCTTCGTATACTTGCGATGTAAGTGATATAGCTTCAAATGCAGGCGAAACAAACGAGTGATCTTCAAATCCAAGCGTAACAAATGATTTAACTTCAAATCAATGGGAAGTAGCAGATTTACCTTCAAATCCATGCGAAACAAATGGTTTAGCTTCAAATACTTGTGATATACATGATTTAGCTTCAGCTGCATGGGAAACAAACGAGTTAGCTTCAAATCCAAGCGAAACACATGATTTAGCATCAAATAAATGCGAAGTAGAAGGATTAAGATCAAACCCATGCAACACAAATTATTTAGCTTCTTATAATTGCGATATAAGTGATAAAGCTTCTAATGCAGGCGAAACAAACGAGTGAGCTTTAAATCCAAGCGTAACACATGATTTAACTACAAATCAATGCGAAGTAGAAGATTTACCTTCGAATCCATGCGAAACAATTGGCTTAACTTCAAATACCTTTGATATACATGATTTAGCTTCAACTGCATGCGAAACAAACGAGTTAGCTTCAAATCCAAGCGAAACACATGATTTAGCTTCAAATCAATGCGAAATAGAAGGCTTAGCATCAAATCCGTGCGACACAAATTATTTAGCTTCGTATACTTGCGATATGTGATATAGCTTCAAATGCAGGCGAAACAAACGAGTGATCTTCAAATCCAAGCGTAACACATGATTTATCTTCAAATCAAAGGGAAGTAGAAGATTTACCTTCAAACCATGCGAAACAAATGGTTTAGCTTCAAATACTTGTGATATACATGATTTAGCTTCAGCTGCATATGATACAAACGAGTTAGCTTCAAATCCAAGCGAAACACATTATTTAGCTTCAAATCAATGCGAAGTAGAAGGCTTAGCATCAAATCCATGCGACACAAATTATTTAGCTTCGCATACTTGCGATATAAGTGATGAAGCTTCAAATGCAGGTGAAACAAACGAGTGGGCTTTACATCCATGCGTAACACATGATTTAACTTCAAATCAATGCGAAGTAGAAGATTTATCTTCAAATCCATGCGAAACAAATGGTTTAGCTTCAAATACTTGTGATATACATGTTTTAGCTTCAACTGCATGCGGAACAAACGAGTTATCTTCAAATCCAAGCGAAACACATGATTTAGCTTCAAATCAATGCGTAATAGAAGGCTTAGCATCAAATCCATGCGACACAAATTATTTAGCTTCGTATACTTGCGATATAAGTGATATAGCTTCAAATGCAGGTGAAACAAACGAGTGATCTTCAAATCCAAGCGTAACACATGATTGAACTTCAAATCAATGGGAAGTAGCAGACTTACCTTCAAATCCATGCGGAACAAATGGTTTAGCTTCAAATACTTGTGACATACATGATTTAGCTTCAGCTGCATGGGAAACAAACGAGTTGGCTTCAAATCCAAGCGAAACACATGATTTAGCTTCAAATCAATGCGAAGTAGAAGGATTAGCATCAAATCCGTGCAACACAAATTATTTTGCTTCTTATAATTGCGATATAAGTGATAAATCTTCAAATGCAGGCAAAACAAACGAGTGAGCTTTAAATCCAAGCGTAACACATGATTTATCTTCAAATCTATGCGAAGTAGAAGATTTACCTTCAAATCCATGCGAAACAAATGGTTTAGCTTCAAATACTTGTGATATACATGATTTAGCTTCAGCTGCATGGGAAACAAACGAGTTAGCTTCAAATACAAGCGAAACACATGATTTAGCTTCAAATCAATGCGAAATAGAAGGCTTAGCATCAAATCCATGCGACACAAATTATTTAGCTTTGTATACTTGCGATGTAAGTGATATAGCTTCAAATGCAGGCGAAACAAACGAGTGAGCTTAAAATCCAAGCGTAACACATGATTTAACTTCAAATCAATGCGAAGTAGAAGATTTACCTTCGAATCCATGCGAAACAAATAGCTTTTAGTTATGGATGTGTTCTGGTAAATAACTGGTGCGTGCGGTGTAACTATTAAACTTTATTTATTAAGTTGCGTAGAAACACTTTCGGGTAACGTGACGTCGTAGCAAGAGAGGTATGAGAAGTATCGAAGGTATGCGAGGTATGAGGGCGAGCGTCTCACTGTTGCTCTTTTTATATTTTCCTGTTTGCCCCCGGCAAGGGCTCTGGACACCCCCTGATTGGTTGACCCGCGAATGGTTTTCCCAATCAGCGTTGTCCATCTCCTTCTCACCGCGTTGTCCCTTACGCCCTGAGCGCGTCCCGTTTTGGGACCGCGTGGTGATCGGAGTGGGTGCGTTTTTTATGATGTAACGGCCTGGGTTTTCCTCAGGGCCGTTGCGCTCGGACGTCCGGCGTTCGGGTCCGTTTTGCGTGCCCTTCGGAATTTCCCGTTATTTATGACGGTCTCGTAGGCTATCGAGAATCAGGTAAAAAGGAAACTCTACTGGCTTATTGCCGTCCGCACGGAAAAGAGTTTACTCAAAGATAGCCTTTTCGAAGGAGAGTCATAAATATGTTAGTCGTTTGCGCGAGAAATAAATCTTCTCTTATGCGCGCCGACTGGCCGCTACATCACCCCCTTACCAGTGCAAACGTTACTATCTCTAATTTATTCGCTTATGTCAATCTTAAGGTTACTGTCGCTGGCTGTTTGCTACCTAACGCCTACCTGGAGCCTTTCCGGGAGTCGTACTCTTCTACCGGAACGAGTACGGGGCTCAGGTGCGTTACTGTGACTGCTGTCTGACGTATTGCTGTGTTGTTGTCGTACGTCGTTACCAACGTACTTGTCGTCGATGATGTAGGCGGGTTTGAGCCTATCGACTGAGACGGTGGTCTCTTTGCCTCGAACCCGCACCACAAAGTTCTTTATATCGTTGCTCCTGGATACGACAGGGAACGGTCCGTCGTACGGATTTTGGAGGGGGCCTCGTACCGCGTCTGTCCGTATGAAGACGTGCGATGTTGTCGCGAGGTCCTTATAGACGAACATCCTCCTTTGTCCGTGGCGGGAACCCTGCGTCGGTCGTATCTTGCGGAAGTGGTCGCGCAGCTGTTCTATCACCTGGGCCTGGTCGGTCGCGTTGATATCGTTGTCGCGGAACATCTCTGCGGGGAGCTTGATGTTCTCGCCGTACACCAACTCCGCGGCTGATGACTTTAAGTCATCTCGGTACGCCGCTCGTATGCCCAGCAGAACGGCAGGTAACGCGTCGGTCCACCGGTCGTCGGCACGACATTTTATCGCCGCTTTCAGCTGCCGGTGAAAACGCTCGACCATGCCGTTTGCTGCGGGGTGGTACGCCGTCGTTCTTAGATGCTTACATCCGAGTAAGTGGTTCATTTGTCTGAACAGATGGGACTCGAACTGCCGGCCTTGATCCGTCGTTATTCTGGCCGGTGTCCCAAAACGTGCAATCCACCCCGAAACAAAGGCACGCGCGACTGTTTCGGCTTCGATGTTCTCGAGCGGTAAAGCTTCCGGCCAACGCGTATACCTATCGATGCAGGTGAGGCAGTATCTATTGCCCCTCGACGTAGGTAGTGGTCCTACCAAGTCGAGGTGCACGTGCTCAAACCTGCACGACGGCGGCGCGAAGGTGCCTACCGGACTCGAGACATGCCTGGTGATCTTTGCTCTCTGGCACGCGAGGCAGCTCCGACTCCACTCTCGGCAATCCTTTTCCATCGACGGCCAAACGAAACGCTGTTTTACCAGACGGATTGTCGCCTTTACACCGGGATGCGACAATCCGTGTACGGCGTCGAAAATTTGGCGTCGGAAAGGAGCCGTTATGAATGGACGCACGTTACCGGTGGAAACGTCGCAATAGACAGGCGCGTCGCTGTCTATCGTGCGTATCCGTTTCAGGTCCAACGAGGTATCAGACGCATTTATGTATTTTTCGACTTCGCTGTCGTGCTCTTGCGAGCGTGCTAATTGTGCGTAATCGATGGACGTAACCGTCTCAACTCGCGAGAGTGCGTCTGCGACCTCGTTGTCCTTGCCGCTAACGTGCTGTATGTTCGTGGTGAACTGTCCGATAAGGTCGAGATATCGGAACTGTCTCGGCGTGCACTTGTCCGATCTTTGTTTGAACGCGAACACTATCGGTTTGTGGTCCGTGTAAATTATAAATTCGCGTCCCTCAATCGCATGGCGGAAATGCTTTACTGCTGTGTAAATCGCCAGCAGCTCGCGGTCATATGCGCTATATTTTTTTTGTGCAGGTGACAAGGCTTTCGTGCAAAAAGCTAACGGTTGCCACGAACCGCCTTGCCACTGCTGCAGCGTCGCTCCTAGCGCGAAATCTGATGCATCGACCATGATTGAGAGGCGCGAATCGTTCGACGGATGCGCCAATAGCGTCGCGTTCGCTAACGCGGTTTTTAGGTTTTCTAGCGCAGATTCCGCCTCACTCGTCCACTGCACGGGCGTGTTGCCTTTCAGCTTGCGCCCCCGCAACAGCAGATTGAGTGGAGCCTGCAACGTGGCCGCGCCGGGTATGAATCTACGATAGAAATTGACCATACCTAGGAAACCGCGCAGTTGTTTGACTGTTGCGGGTTTCGGGTATTCGTGTATGGCCTTAACTTTCTCGGCTAGTGGCCTGGTACCCTCGGCGCTGACCTCGTAACCTAAAAACCTCACTACCGATTCCGCGAATACGCATTTGCTCGGGTTCACGACGATGCCGTACTCCTGCAGACGTGAAAAAAGTGTGCGCAGGTGATCTCTATGCTCCGTCTCATTACCTGACGCCACTAGGATGTCGTCGAGGTACGCGTAGCAGAAATCTAGTCCCCTTATCACGGTGTCCATGAACCGCTGGAACGTCTGCGCTGCATTTTTCAGTCCGAAGGGCATAACTACATATTCGTATAAACCGAACGGCGTCGTTATCGCGGTTTTCGGAATGTCCTCCGGATGGACGGGGATTTGGTGGTACGCGCGCACCAAATCGATCGTGGTAAAAATCGTCTTTCCGGACAACATTCTCGAAAAATCCTCGATGTGCGGAATCGGATAGCGGTCTGTGATCGTACGGGCATTGAGTAACCTGTAGTCTCCACAGGGTCTCCATCCGTTATCCTTCTTCGCAACCATGTGAAGGGCTGAGGCCCACTGGCTCTTAGAAGGACGGATGTGACCAAGACTTAACAGGTCCTCAAATTCCGTTCTAGCATTTTTGAAAAGTTCGGGCGATAAACGTCGCGGCTTACTATACACTGGTGGACCTGCGGTAGTCGTAATATGGTGTGTTACCTCGTGGGTGATCGGTCTGTTCGGCCGCGCTGCTGGACGCACGAGAGACGGGAACTCCGCTAGAAGCTGCTGGTACGGCGAGTCCCCGACGATCGCCTTGATGGTCGGTGTTGTTGAGGCGGCGATCCTCCCGCTGGATGTCAACGTGGTCGTCCGGTCGAGGAGTCGTCTTCCCGCGAGGTCCACTAGTAACCCATAGTGCGCCAGGAAGTCGGCTCCGATGATGGGTTTGGAGACGTCCGCTATCACGAATCTCCACGTGAACGACCGTCGCAACCCCAGGTCCAGGTCTGCTGGTTTCAGCCCGTACGTGCCGATGACGGACCCGTTTGCCGCAAACAGTTCGTGCTTCGCTTTTTTTAACGGGCCTTTGATGTACGCACGCGGGTACACGCACAGGTCTGAACCGGTGTCTATAAGATATTCTTCGTTCTTGCTGCGTTCAAGAATGAAGAGGCGGCGGGTCCGCGGTCCATCACAATTTGCCGCATTTACCGTGATGCCCGATCGTTTCCCGCGTCGAATGTGCACGGCTGTCGGCACTTCGTGGATCTCGTTCCGAAGGTCTGGTGGTACCAGCAATGGTCCACGTTTCGCGGGGATGCGCTCCGGCGACGGCCTCTAGATCCCGAACGGCCGCGGTGTCTCCTCGAACGGTGCCTCGATGTTGACCGGTTATCACGGGTCCGCGGACGTGTGAGCTCGCTGACGACGAGCTTGAATTCCTCCAGCAGGCCTCTCATTGCCTCTGTCGTCTCGGTCTGCGGGGCGGCTACGCTGGCCACGTGGGCTTGGGTTGTGCCCTCGTGTATTTGGTCCGCGATTTGCGCCAGCTTGTTTAGCGGAATGTCTGGCTGCGCGCTTACGATCGCCCGGATCATGCTGGGTAGCCTGCCGGTCCATAATGTACCCAGAAATTTGTCCGGTACTGCCTGACCTGCCAAGTTCTGCATGTGCCGCAGAAATTGAGATGGCGTTCTGTCTCCCATCTCTTCTTTTTCCAGCAGCTGCTGGATTCGTCTCCCTTCGGACGCGGACAGGCGCCGGATTAGTTCGCCTTTTAGTGTCTCATACTTCTCGGTGGCCGGCGGTGACGTGATTATGTCCTGGACCTCCAGGGCATATTTCGGTTCCAGTTGAGACATTACGTAGTTATACTTCGTCGTGTCCGCGGTGACGCCATTCAAAGCGAACTGGCCTTCTATCTGGTGGAACCAGATCGCCGGTTGTTCGGGCCAGAACGGTGGCACTCGTATGCCGACCCGGCACACCTCAGGTAACGCGGCGTTTCCCTGGCTCATACCTGTGTCCATTTCTGCCCTTATTTTACGGCGTGTGACTTGTGATTACTTCACCCGTCGTTTTTTAGTCGCGCACTGCACAGTTATCGCACGTCGAGTCACCAATTTAGTTATGGATGTGTTCTGGTAAATAACTGGTGCGTGCGGTGTAACTATTAAACTTTATTTATTAAGTTGCGTAGAAACACTTTCGGGTAACGTGACGTCGTAGCAAGAGAGGTATGAGAAGTATCGAAGGTATGCGAGGTATGAGGGCGAGCGTCTCACTGTTGCTCTTTTTATATTTTCCTGTTTGCCCCCGGCAAGGGCTCTGGACACCCCCTGATTGGTTGACCCGCGAATGGGTTTTCCCAATCAGCGTTGTCCATCTCCTTCTCACCGCGTTGTCCCTTACGCCCTGAGCGCGTCCCGTTTTGGGACCGCGTGGTGATCGGAGTGGGTGCGTTTTTTATGATGTAACGGCCTGGGTTTTCCTCAGGGCCGTTGCGCTCGGACGTCCGGCGTTCGGGACCGTTTTGCGTGCCCTTCGGAATTTCCCGTTATTTATGACGGTCTCGTAGGCTATCGAGAATCAGGTAAAAAGGAAACTCTACTGGCTTATTGCCGTCCGCACGGAAAAGAGTTTACTCAAAGATAGCCTTTTCGAAGGAGAGTCATAAATATGTTAGTCGTTTGCGCGAGAAATAAATCTTCTCTTATGCGCGCCGACTGGCCGCTACAAGCTTAACTTTCAAATACCTTTGATATACATGATTTAGCTTCAACTGCATGCGAAACAAAAGAGTTAGCTTCAAATCCAAGCGAAACACATGATTTAACTTCAAATCAATGGGAAGTAGCAGATTTACCTTCAAATCCATGCGAAACAAATGGTTTAGCTTCAAATACTTGTGATATACATGATTTAGCTTCAGCTGCATGGGAAACAAACGAGTTAGCTTCAAATCCAAGCGAAACACATGATTTAGCTTCAAATCAATGCGAAGTAGAAGGATTAGCATCAAATCCATGCAACACAAATTATTTTGCTTCTTATAATTGCGATATAAGTGATAAAGATTCAAATGCAGGCGAAACAAACGAGTGAGCTTTAAATCCAAGCGTAACACATGATTTAACTTCAAATCAATGCGAAGTAGAAGATTTACCTTCGAATCCATGCGAAACAAATGGCTTAACTTCAAATACCTTTGATATACATGATTTAGCTTCAACTGCATGCGAAACAAACGAGTTAGCTTCAAATCCAAGCGAAACACATGATTTAGCTTCAAATTAATGCGAAATAGAAGGCTTAGCATCAAATCCATGCGACACAAATTATTTAGCTTCGTATACTTGCGATATAGGTGATATAGCTTCAAATGCAGGCGAAACAAACGAGTGATCTTCAAATCCAAGCGTAACACATGATTTAACTTCAAATCAATGCGAAGTAGAAGATTTACCTTCGAATCCATGCGAAACAAATGGTTTAGCTTCAAATACTTGTGATATACATGATTTAGCTTCAGCTGCATATGATACAAACGAGTTAGCTTCAAATCCAAGCGAAACACATTATTTAGCTTCAAATCAATGCGAAGTAGAAGGCTTAGCATCAAATCCATGCGACACAAATTATTTAGCTTCGCATACTTGCGATATAAGTGATATAGCTTCAAATGCAGGCAATACAAACGAGTGAGCTTTAAATCCAAGCGTAACACATGATTTATCTTCAAATCAATGCGAAGTAGAAGATTTACCTTCAAATCCATGCGAAACAAATGGTTTAGCTTCAAATACTTGTGATATACATGATTTAGCTACAGCTGCATGGGAAACAAACGAGTTAGCTTCAAATCCAAGCGTAACACATGATTTAACTTCAAATCAATGGGAAGTAGCAGATTTACCTTCAAATCCATGCGGAACAAATGGTTTAGCATCAAATACTTGTGACATACATGATTTAGCTTCAGCTGCATGGGAAACAAACGAGTTGGTTTCAAATCCAAGCGAAACACATGATTTAGCTTCAAATCAATGCGAAGTAGAAGGATAAGCCACAAATCCATGCAACACAAATTATTTAGCTTCTTATACTTGCGATATTAGTGATAAAGCTTCAAATGCAGGCAATACAAACGTGTGAGCTTTAAATCCAAGCGTAACACATGATTTATCTTCAAATCAATGCGAAGTAGAAGATTTACCTTCAAATCCATGCGAAACAAATGGTTTAGCTTCAAATACTTGTGATATACATGATTTAGCTACAGCTGCATGGGAAACAAACGAGTTAGCTTCAAATCCAAGCGAAACACATGATTTATCTTCAAATCTATGCGAAGTAGAAGATTTACCTTCAAATCCATGCGAAACAAATGGTTTAGCTTCAAATACTTGTGATATACATGATTTAGCTTCAGCTGCATGGGAAACAAACGAGTTAGCTTCAAATCCAAGCGAAACACATGATTTAGCTTCAAATCAATGCGAAATAGAAGGCTTAGAATCAAATCCATGCGACACAAATTATTTAGCTTCGTATACTTGCGATGTAAGTGATATAGCTTCAAATGCAGGCGAAACAAACGAGTGATCTTCAAATCCAAGCGTAACAAATGATTTAACTTCAAATCAATGGGAAGTAGCAGATTTACCTTCAAATCCATGCGAAACAAATGGTTTAGCTTCAAATACTTGTGATATACATGATTTAGCTTCAGCTGCATGGGAAACAAACGAGTTAGCTTCAAATCCAAGCGAAACACATGATTTAGCATCAAATAAATGCGAAGTAGAAGGATTAAGATCAAACCCATGCAACACAAATTATTTAGCTTCTTATAATTGCGATATAAGTGATAAAGCTTCTAATGCAGGCGAAACAAACGAGTGAGCTTTAAATCCAAGCGTAACACATGATTTAACTACAAATCAATGCGAAGTAGAAGATTTACCTTCGAATCCATGCGAAACAATTGGCTTAACTTCAAATACCTTTGATATACATGATTTAGCTTCAACTGCATGCGAAACAAACGAGTTAGCTTCAAATCCAAGCGAAACACATGATTTAGCTTCAAATCAATGCGAAATAGAAGGCTTAGCATCAAATCCGTGCGACACAAATTATTTAGCTTCGTATACTTGCGATATGTGATATAGCTTCAAATGCAGGCGAAACAAACGAGTGATCTTCAAATCCAAGCGTAACACATGATTTATCTTCAAATCAAAGGGAAGTAGAAGATTTACCTTCAAACCATGCGAAACAAATGGTTTAGCTTCAAATACTTGTGATATACATGATTTAGCTTCAGCTGCATATGATACAAACGAGTTAGCTTCAAATCCAAGCGAAACACATTATTTAGCTTCAAATCAATGCGAAGTAGAAGGCTTAGCATCAAATCCATGCGACACAAATTATTTAGCTTCGCATACTTGCGATATAAGTGATGAAGCTTCAAATGCAGGTGAAACAAACGAGTGGGCTTTACATCCATGCGTAACACATGATTTAACTTCAAATCAATGCGAAGTAGAAGATTTATCTTCAAATCCATGCGAAACAAATGGTTTAGCTTCAAATACTTGTGATATACATGTTTTAGCTTCAACTGCATGCGGAACAAACGAGTTATCTTCAAATCCAAGCGAAACACATGATTTAGCTTCAAATCAATGCGTAATAGAAGGCTTAGCATCAAATCCATGCGACACAAATTATTTAGCTTCGTATACTTGCGATATAAGTGATATAGCTTCAAATGCAGGTGAAACAAACGAGTGATCTTCAAATCCAAGCGTAACACATGATTGAACTTCAAATCAATGGGAAGTAGCAGACTTACCTTCAAATCCATGCGGAACAAATGGTTTAGCTTCAAATACTTGTGACATACATGATTTAGCTTCAGCTGCATGGGAAACAAACGAGTTGGCTTCAAATCCAAGCGAAACACATGATTTAGCTTCAAATCAATGCGAAGTAGAAGGATTAGCATCAAATCCGTGCAACACAAATTATTTTGCTTCTTATAATTGCGATATAAGTGATAAATCTTCAAATGCAGGCAAAACAAACGAGTGAGCTTTAAATCCAAGCGTAACACATGATTTATCTTCAAATCTATGCGAAGTAGAAGATTTACCTTCAAATCCATGCGAAACAAATGGTTTAGCTTCAAATACTTGTGATATACATGATTTAGCTTCAGCTGCATGGGAAACAAACGAGTTAGCTTCAAATACAAGCGAAACACATGATTTAGCTTCAAATCAATGCGAAATAGAAGGCTTAGCATCAAATCCATGCGACACAAATTATTTAGCTTTGTATACTTGCGATGTAAGTGATATAGCTTCAAATGCAGGCGAAACAAACGAGTGAGCTTAAAATCCAAGCGTAACACATGATTTAACTTCAAATCAATGCGAAGTAGAAGATTTACCTTCGAATCCATGCGAAACAAATAGCTTTTAGTTATGGATGTGTTCTGGTAAATAACTGGTGCGTGCGGTGTAACTATTAAACTTTATTTATTAAGTTGCGTAGAAACACTTTCGGGTAACGTGACGTCGTAGCAAGAGAGGTATGAGAAGTATCGAAGGTATGCGAGGTATGAGGGCGAGCGTCTCACTGTTGCTCTTTTTATATTTTCCTGTTTGCCCCCGGCAAGGGCTCTGGACACCCCCTGATTGGTTGACCCGCGAATGGTTTTCCCAATCAGCGTTGTCCATCTCCTTCTCACCGCGTTGTCCCTTACGCCCTGAGCGCGTCCCGTTTTGGGACCGCGTGGTGATCGGAGTGGGTGCGTTTTTTATGATGTAACGGCCTGGGTTTTCCTCAGGGCCGTTGCGCTCGGACGTCCGGCGTTCGGGTCCGTTTTGCGTGCCCTTCGGAATTTCCCGTTATTTATGACGGTCTCGTAGGCTATCGAGAATCAGGTAAAAAGGAAACTCTACTGGCTTATTGCCGTCCGCACGGAAAAGAGTTTACTCAAAGATAGCCTTTTCGAAGGAGAGTCATAAATATGTTAGTCGTTTGCGCGAGAAATAAATCTTCTCTTATGCGCGCCGACTGGCCGCTACATCACCCCCTTACCAGTGCAAACGTTACTATCTCTAATTTATTCGCTTATGTCAATCTTAAGGTTACTGTCGCTGGCTGTTTGCTACCTAACGCCTACCTGGAGCCTTTCCGGGAGTCGTACTCTTCTACCGGAACGAGTACGGGGCTCAGGTGCGTTACTGTGACTGCTGTCTGACGTATTGCTGTGTTGTTGTCGTACGTCGTTACCAACGTACTTGTCGTCGATGATGTAGGCGGGTTTGAGCCTATCGACTGAGACGGTGGTCTCTTTGCCTCGAACCCGCACCACAAAGTTCTTTATATCGTTGCTCCTGGATACGACAGGGAACGGTCCGTCGTACGGATTTTGGAGGGGGCCTCGTACCGCGTCTGTCCGTATGAAGACGTGCGATGTTGTCGCGAGGTCCTTATAGACGAACATCCTCCTTTGTCCGTGGCGGGAACCCTGCGTCGGTCGTATCTTGCGGAAGTGGTCGCGCAGCTGTTCTATCACCTGGGCCTGGTCGGTCGCGTTGATATCGTTGTCGCGGAACATCTCTGCGGGGAGCTTGATGTTCTCGCCGTACACCAACTCCGCGGCTGATGACTTTAAGTCATCTCGGTACGCCGCTCGTATGCCCAGCAGAACGGCAGGTAACGCGTCGGTCCACCGGTCGTCGGCACGACATTTTATCGCCGCTTTCAGCTGCCGGTGAAAACGCTCGACCATGCCGTTTGCTGCGGGGTGGTACGCCGTCGTTCTTAGATGCTTACATCCGAGTAAGTGGTTCATTTGTCTGAACAGATGGGACTCGAACTGCCGGCCTTGATCCGTCGTTATTCTGGCCGGTGTCCCAAAACGTGCAATCCACCCCGAAACAAAGGCACGCGCGACTGTTTCGGCTTCGATGTTCTCGAGCGGTAAAGCTTCCGGCCAACGCGTATACCTATCGATGCAGGTGAGGCAGTATCTATTGCCCCTCGACGTAGGTAGTGGTCCTACCAAGTCGAGGTGCACGTGCTCAAACCTGCACGACGGCGGCGCGAAGGTGCCTACCGGACTCGAGACATGCCTGGTGATCTTTGCTCTCTGGCACGCGAGGCAGCTCCGACTCCACTCTCGGCAATCCTTTTCCATCGACGGCCAAACGAAACGCTGTTTTACCAGACGGATTGTCGCCTTTACACCGGGATGCGACAATCCGTGTACGGCGTCGAAAATTTGGCGTCGGAAAGGAGCCGTTATGAATGGACGCACGTTACCGGTGGAAACGTCGCAATAGACAGGCGCGTCGCTGTCTATCGTGCGTATCCGTTTCAGGTCCAACGAGGTATCAGACGCATTTATGTATTTTTCGACTTCGCTGTCGTGCTCTTGCGAGCGTGCTAATTGTGCGTAATCGATGGACGTAACCGTCTCAACTCGCGAGAGTGCGTCTGCGACCTCGTTGTCCTTGCCGCTAACGTGCTGTATGTTCGTGGTGAACTGTCCGATAAGGTCGAGATATCGGAACTGTCTCGGCGTGCACTTGTCCGATCTTTGTTTGAACGCGAACACTATCGGTTTGTGGTCCGTGTAAATTATAAATTCGCGTCCCTCAATCGCATGGCGGAAATGCTTTACTGCTGTGTAAATCGCCAGCAGCTCGCGGTCATATGCGCTATATTTTTTTTGTGCAGGTGACAAGGCTTTCGTGCAAAAAGCTAACGGTTGCCACGAACCGCCTTGCCACTGCTGCAGCGTCGCTCCTAGCGCGAAATCTGATGCATCGACCATGATTGAGAGGCGCGAATCGTTCGACGGATGCGCCAATAGCGTCGCGTTCGCTAACGCGGTTTTTAGGTTTTCTAGCGCAGATTCCGCCTCACTCGTCCACTGCACGGGCGTGTTGCCTTTCAGCTTGCGCCCCCGCAACAGCAGATTGAGTGGAGCCTGCAACGTGGCCGCGCCGGGTATGAATCTACGATAGAAATTGACCATACCTAGGAAACCGCGCAGTTGTTTGACTGTTGCGGGTTTCGGGTATTCGTGTATGGCCTTAACTTTCTCGGCTAGTGGCCTGGTACCCTCGGCGCTGACCTCGTAACCTAAAAACCTCACTACCGATTCCGCGAATACGCATTTGCTCGGGTTCACGACGATGCCGTACTCCTGCAGACGTGAAAAAAGTGTGCGCAGGTGATCTCTATGCTCCGTCTCATTACCTGACGCCACTAGGATGTCGTCGAGGTACGCGTAGCAGAAATCTAGTCCCCTTATCACGGTGTCCATGAACCGCTGGAACGTCTGCGCTGCATTTTTCAGTCCGAAGGGCATAACTACATATTCGTATAAACCGAACGGCGTCGTTATCGCGGTTTTCGGAATGTCCTCCGGATGGACGGGGATTTGGTGGTACGCGCGCACCAAATCGATCGTGGTAAAAATCGTCTTTCCGGACAACATTCTCGAAAAATCCTCGATGTGCGGAATCGGATAGCGGTCTGTGATCGTACGGGCATTGAGTAACCTGTAGTCTCCACAGGGTCTCCATCCGTTATCCTTCTTCGCAACCATGTGAAGGGCTGAGGCCCACTGGCTCTTAGAAGGACGGATGTGACCAAGACTTAACAGGTCCTCAAATTCCGTTCTAGCATTTTTGAAAAGTTCGGGCGATAAACGTCGCGGCTTACTATACACTGGTGGACCTGCGGTAGTCGTAATATGGTGTGTTACCTCGTGGGTGATCGGTCTGTTCGGCCGCGCTGCTGGACGCACGAGAGACGGGAACTCCGCTAGAAGCTGCTGGTACGGCGAGTCCCCGACGATCGCCTTGATGGTCGGTGTTGTTGAGGCGGCGATCCTCCCGCTGGATGTCAACGTGGTCGTCCGGTCGAGGAGTCGTCTTCCCGCGAGGTCCACTAGTAACCCATAGTGCGCCAGGAAGTCGGCTCCGATGATGGGTTTGGAGACGTCCGCTATCACGAATCTCCACGTGAACGACCGTCGCAACCCCAGGTCCAGGTCTGCTGGTTTCAGCCCGTACGTGCCGATGACGGACCCGTTTGCCGCAAACAGTTCGTGCTTCGCTTTTTTTAACGGGCCTTTGATGTACGCACGCGGGTACACGCACAGGTCTGAACCGGTGTCTATAAGATATTCTTCGTTCTTGCTGCGTTCAAGAATGAAGAGGCGGCGGGTCCGCGGTCCATCACAATTTGCCGCATTTACCGTGATGCCCGATCGTTTCCCGCGTCGAATGTGCACGGCTGTCGGCACTTCGTGGATCTCGTTCCGAAGGTCTGGTGGTACCAGCAATGGTCCACGTTTCGCGGGGATGCGCTCCGGCGACGGCCTCTAGATCCCGAACGGCCGCGGTGTCTCCTCGAACGGTGCCTCGATGTTGACCGGTTATCACGGGTCCGCGGACGTGTGAGCTCGCTGACGACGAGCTTGAATTCCTCCAGCAGGCCTCTCATTGCCTCTGTCGTCTCGGTCTGCGGGGCGGCTACGCTGGCCACGTGGGCTTGGGTTGTGCCCTCGTGTATTTGGTCCGCGATTTGCGCCAGCTTGTTTAGCGGAATGTCTGGCTGCGCGCTTACGATCGCCCGGATCATGCTGGGTAGCCTGCCGGTCCATAATGTACCCAGAAATTTGTCCGGTACTGCCTGACCTGCCAAGTTCTGCATGTGCCGCAGAAATTGAGATGGCGTTCTGTCTCCCATCTCTTCTTTTTCCAGCAGCTGCTGGATTCGTCTCCCTTCGGACGCGGACAGGCGCCGGATTAGTTCGCCTTTTAGTGTCTCATACTTCTCGGTGGCCGGCGGTGACGTGATTATGTCCTGGACCTCCAGGGCATATTTCGGTTCCAGTTGAGACATTACGTAGTTATACTTCGTCGTGTCCGCGGTGACGCCATTCAAAGCGAACTGGCCTTCTATCTGGTGGAACCAGATCGCCGGTTGTTCGGGCCAGAACGGTGGCACTCGTATGCCGACCCGGCACACCTCAGGTAACGCGGCGTTTCCCTGGCTCATACCTGTGTCCATTTCTGCCCTTATTTTACGGCGTGTGACTTGTGATTACTTCACCCGTCGTTTTTTAGTCGCGCACTGCACAGTTATCGCACGTCGAGTCACCAATTTAGTTATGGATGTGTTCTGGTAAATAACTGGTGCGTGCGGTGTAACTATTAAACTTTATTTATTAAGTTGCGTAGAAACACTTTCGGGTAACGTGACGTCGTAGCAAGAGAGGTATGAGAAGTATCGAAGGTATGCGAGGTATGAGGGCGAGCGTCTCACTGTTGCTCTTTTTATATTTTCCTGTTTGCCCCCGGCAAGGGCTCTGGACACCCCCTGATTGGTTGACCCGCGAATGGGTTTTCCCAATCAGCGTTGTCCATCTCCTTCTCACCGCGTTGTCCCTTACGCCCTGAGCGCGTCCCGTTTTGGGACCGCGTGGTGATCGGAGTGGGTGCGTTTTTTATGATGTAACGGCCTGGGTTTTCCTCAGGGCCGTTGCGCTCGGACGTCCGGCGTTCGGGTCCGTTTTGCGTGCCCTTCGGAATTTCCCGTTATTTATGACGGTCTCGTAGGCTATCGAGAATCAGGTAAAAAGGAAACTCTACTGGCTTATTGCCGTCCGCACGGAAAAGAGTTTACTCAAAGATAGCCTTTTCGAAGGAGAGTCATAAATATGTTAGTCGTTTGCGCGAGAAATAAATCTTCTCTTATGCGCGCCGACTGGCCGCTACAAGCTTAACTTTCAAATACCTTTGATATACATGATTTAGCTTCAACTGCATGCGAAACAAAAGAGTTAGCTTCAAATCCAAGCGAAACACATGATTTAACTTCAAATCAATGGGAAGTAGCAGATTTACCTTCAAATCCATGCGAAACAAATGGTTTAGCTTCAAATACTTGTGATATACATGATTTAGCTTCAGCTGCATGGGAAACAAACGAGTTAGCTTCAAATCCAAGCGAAACACATGATTTAGCTTCAAATCAATGCGAAGTAGAAGGATTAGCATCAAATCCATGCAACACAAATTATTTTGCTTCTTATAATTGCGATATAAGTGATAAAGATTCAAATGCAGGCGAAACAAACGAGTGAGCTTTAAATCCAAGCGTAACACATGATTTAACTTCAAATCAATGCGAAGTAGAAGATTTACCTTCGAATCCATGCGAAACAAATGGCTTAACTTCAAATACCTTTGATATACATGATTTAGCTTCAACTGCATGCGAAACAAACGAGTTAGCTTCAAATCCAAGCGAAACACATGATTTAGCTTCAAATTAATGCGAAATAGAAGGCTTAGCATCAAATCCATGCGACACAAATTATTTAGCTTCGTATACTTGCGATATAGGTGATATAGCTTCAAATGCAGGCGAAACAAACGAGTGATCTTCAAATCCAAGCGTAACACATGATTTAACTTCAAATCAATGCGAAGTAGAAGATTTACCTTCGAATCCATGCGAAACAAATGGCGTAACTTCAAATACCTTTGATATACATGATTTAGCTTCAACTGCATGCGAAACAAACGAGTTAGCTTCAAATCCAAGCGAAACACATGATTTAGCTTCAAATCAATGCGAAGTAGAAGATTTACATTCGAATCCATGCGAAACAAATGGCTTAACTTCAAATACCTTTGATATACATGATTTAGCTTCAACTGCATGCGAAACAAACGAGTTAGCTTCAAATCCAAGCGAATCACATGATTTAACTTCAAATCAATGGGAAGTAGCAGATTTACCTTCAAATCCATGCGAAACAAATGGTTTAGCTTCAAATACTTGTGATATACATGATTTAGCTTCAGCTGCATGGGAAACAAACGAGTTAGCTTCAAATCCAAGCGAAACACATGATTTAGCTTCAAATCAATGCGAAGTAGAAGGATTAGCATCAAATCCATGCAACACAAATTATTTTGCTTCTTATAATTGCGATATAAGTGATAAAGCTTCAAATGCAGGCGAAACAAACGAGTGAGCTTTAAATCCAAGCGTAACACATGATTTAACTTCAAATCAATGCGAAGTAGAAGATTTACCTTCGAATCCATGCGAAACAAATGGCTTAACTTCAAATACCTTTGATATACATGGTTTAGCTTCAACTGCATGCGAAACAAACGAGTTAGCTTCAAATCCAAGCGAAACACATGATTTAGCTTCAAATCAATGCGAAATAGAAGGCTTAGCATCAAATCCATGCGACACAAATTATTTAGCTTCGTATACTTGCGATATAAGTGATATAGCTTCAAATGCAGGCGAAACAAACGAGTGAGCTTTAAATTCAAACGTAACACATGATTTAACTTCAAATCAATGCGAAGTAGAAGATTTACCTTCAAATCCATGCGAAACAAATGGTTTATCTTCAAATACTTGTGATATACATGTTTTAGCTTCAACTGCATGCGGAACAAACGAGTTAGTTTCATATCCAAGCGAAACACATGATTGAGCTTCAAATCAATGCGAAATAGAAGGCTTAGCATCAAATCCATGCGACACAAATTATTTAGCTTCGCATACTTGCGATATAAGTGATATAGCTTCAAATGCAGGCAATACAAACGAGTGAGCTTTAAATCCAAGCGTAACACATGATTTATCTTCAAATCAATGCGAAGTAGAAGATTTACCTTCAAATCCATGCGAAACAAATGGTTTAGCTTCAAATACTTGTGATATACATGATTTAGCTACAGCTGCATGGGAAACAAACGAGTTAGCTTCAAATCCAAGCGAAACACATGATTTATCTTCAAATCTATGCGAAGTAGAAGATTTACCTTCAAATCCATGCGAAACAAATGGTTTAGCTTCAAATACTTGTGATATACATGATTTAGCTTCAGCTGCATGGCAAACAAACGAGTTAGCTTCAAATCCAAGCGAAACACATGATTTAGCTTCAAATCAATGCGAAATAGAAGGCTTAGAATCAAATCCATGCGACACAAATTATTTAGCTTCGTATACTTGCGATGTAAGTGATATAGCTTCCAATGCAGGCGAAACAAACGAGTGATCTTCAAATCCAAGCGTAACAAATGATTTAACTTCAAATCAATGGGAAGTAGCAGATTTACCTTCAAATCCATGCGAAACAAATGGTTTAGCTTCAAATACTTGTGATATACATGATTTAGCTTCAGCTGCATGGGAAACAAACGAGTTAGCTTCAAATCCAAGCGAAACACATGATTTAGCATCAAATAAATGCGAAGTAGAAGGATTAAGATCAAACCCATGCAACACAAATTATTTAGCTTCTTATAATTGCGATATAAGTGATAAAGCTTCTAATGCAGGCGAAACAAACGAGTGAGCTTTAAATCCAAGCGTAACACATGATTTAACTACAAATCAATGCGAAGTAGAAGATTTACCTTCGAATCCATGCGAAACAATTGGCTTAACTTCAAATACCTTTGATATACATGATTTAGCTTCAACTGCATGCGAAACAAACGAGTTAGCTTCAAATCCAAGCGAAACACATGATTTAGCTTCAAATCAATGCGAAATAGAAGGCTTAGCATCAAATCCGTGCGACACAAATTATTTAGCTTCGTATACTTGCGATATAAGTGATGAAGCTTCAAATGCAGGTGAAACAAACGAGTGGGCTTTACATGCATGCGTAACACATGATTTAACTTCAAATCAATGCGAAGTAGAAGATTTATCTTCAAATCCATGCGAAACAAATGGTTTAGCTTCAAATACTTGTGATATACATGTTTTAGCTTCAACTGCATGCGGAACAAACGAGTTATCTTCAAATCCAAGCGAAACACATGATTTAGCTTCAAATCAATGCGAAATAGAAGGCTTAGCATCAAATCCATGCGACACAAATTATTTAGCTTCGTATACTTGCGATATAAGTGATATAGCTTCAAATGCAGGCGAAACAAACGAGTGATCTTCAAATCCAAGCGTAACACATGATTTATCTTCAAATCAAAGGGAAGTAGAAGATTTACCTTCAAACCATGCGAAACAAATGGCTTAGCTTCAAATACCTTTGATATACATGATTTAGCTTCAACTGCATGCGAAACAAACGAGTTATCTTCAAATCCAAGCGAAACACATGATTTAGCTTCAAATCAATGCGAAATAGAAGGCTTAGCATCAAATCCATGCGACACAAATTATTTAGCTTCGTATACTTGCGATATAAGTGATATAGCTTCAAATGCAGGTGAAACAAACGAGTGATCTTCAAATCCAAGCGTAACACATGATTTAACTTCAAATCAATGGGAAGTAGCAGATTTACCTTCAAATCCATGCGGAACAAATGGTTTAGCTTCAAATACTTGTGACATACATGATTTAGCTTCAGCTGCATGGGAAACAAACGAGTTGGCTTCAAATCCAAGCGAAACACATGATTTAGCTTCAAATCAATGCGAAGTAGAAGGATTAGCATCAAATCCATGCAACACAAATTATTTTGCTTCTTATAATTGCGATATAAGTGATAAAGCTTCAAATGCAGGCGAAACAAACGAGTGAGCTTTAAATCCAAGCGTAACACATGATTTAACTTCAAATCAATGCGAAGTAGAAGATTTACCTTCGAATCCATGCGAAACAAATGGCTTAACTTCAAATACCTTTGATATACATGGTTTAGCTTCAACTGCATGCGGAACAAACGAGTTATCTTCAAATCCAAGCGAAACACATGATTTAGCTTCAAATCAATGCGAAGTAGAAGGCTTAGCATCAAATCCATGCGACACAAATTATTTAGCTTCGCATACTTGCGATATAAGTGATATAGCTTCAAATGCAGGCAATACCAACGAGTGAGCTTTAAATCCAAGCGTAACACATGATTTATCTTCAAATCAATGCGAAGTAGAAGATTTACCTTCAAATCCATGCGAAACAAATGGTTTATCTTCAAATACTTGTGATATACATGTTTTAGCTTCAACTGCATGCAGAACAAACGAGTTAGCTTCAAATCCAAGCGAAACACATGATTGAGCTTCAAATCAATGCGAAATAGAAGGCGTAGCATCAAATCCATGCGACACAAATTATTTAGCTTCGTATACTTGCGATATAAGTGATGTAGCTTCAAATGCAGGTGAAACAAACGATTGAGCTTTAAATCCAAGCGTAACACATGACTTAACTTCAAATCAATGCGAAGTAGAAGATTTACCTTCAAATCCATGCGAAACAAATGGTTTAGCTTCAAATACTTGTGATATACATGATTTAGCTTCAGCTGCATATGATACAAACGAGTTAGCTTCACATCCAAGCGAAACACATTATTTAGCTTCAAATCAATGCGAAGTAGAAGGCTTAGCATCAAATCCATGCGACACAAATTATTTAGCTTCGCATACTTGCGATATAAGTGATATAGCTTCAAATGCAGGCAATACAAACGAGTGAGCTTTAAATCCAAGCGTAACACATGATTTATCTTCAAATCAATGCGAAGTAGAAGATTTACCTTCAAATCCATGCGAAACAAATGGTTTAGCTTCAAATACTTGTGATATACATGATTTAGCTACAGCTGCATGGGAAACAAACGAGTTAGCTTCAAATCCAAGCGTAACACATGATTTAACTTCAAATCAATGGGAAGTAGCAGATTTACCTTCAAATCCATGCGGAACAAATGGTTTAGCATCAAATACTTGTGACATACATGATTTAGCTTCAGCTGCATGGGAAACAAACGAGTTGGCTTCAAATCCAAGCGAAACACATGATTTAGCTTCAATTCAATGCGAAGTAGAAGGATAAGCAACAAATCCATGCAACACAAATTATTTAGCTTCTTATACTTGCGATATTAGTGATAAAGCTTCAAATGCAGGCAATACAAACGTGTGAGCTTTAAATCCAAGCGTAACACATGATTTATCTTCAAATCAATGCGAAGTAGAAGATTTACCTTCAAATCCATGCGAAACAAATGGTTTAGCTTCAAATACTTGTGATATACATGATTTAGCTACAGCTGCATGGGAAACAAACGAGTTAGCTTCAAATCCAAGCGAAACACATGATTTATCTTCAAATCTATGCGAAGTAGAAGATTTACCTTCAAATCCATGCGAAACAAATGGTTTAGCTTCAAATACTTGTGATATACATGATTTAGCTTCAGCTGCATGGGAAACAAACGAGTTAGCTTCAAATCCAAGCGAAACACATGATTTAGCTTCAAATCAATGCGAAATAGAAGGCTTAGAATCAAATCCATGCGACACAAATTATTTAGCTTCGTATACTTGCGATGTAAGTGATATAGCTTCCAATGCAGGCGAAACAAACGAGTGATCTTCAAATCCAAGCGTAACAAATGATTTAACTTCAAATCAATGGGAAGTAGCAGATTTACCTTCAAATCCATGCGAAACAAATGGTTTAGCTTCAAATACTTGTGATATACATGATTTAGCTTCAGCTGCATGGGAAACAAACGAGTTAGCTTCAAATCCAAGCGAAACACATGATTTAGCATCAAATAAATGCGAAGTAGAAGGATTAAGATCAAACCCATGCAACACAAATTATTTAGCTTCTTATAATTGCGATATAAGTGATAAAGCTTCTAATGCAGGCGAAACAAACGAGTGAGCTTTAAATCCAAGCGTAACACATGATTTAACTACAAATCAATGCGAAGTAGAAGATTTACCTTCGAATCCATGCGAAACAATTGGCTTAACTTCAAATACCTTTGATATACATGATTTAGCTTCAACTGCATGCGAAACAAACGAGTTAGCTTCAAATCCAAGCGAAACACATGATTTAGCTTCAAATCAATGCGAAATAGAAGGCTTAGCATCAAATCCGTGCGACACAAATTATTTAGCTTCGTATACTTGCGATATAAGTGATGAAGCTTCAAATGCAGGTGAAACAAACGAGTGGGCTTTACATCCATGCGTAACACATGATTTAACTTCAAATCAATGCGAAGTAGAAGATTTATCTTCAAATCCATGCGAAACAAATGGTTTAGCTTCAAATACTTGTGATATACATGTTTTAGCTTCAACTGCATGCGGAACAAACGAGTTATCTTCAAATCCAAGCGAAACACATGATTTAGCTTCAAATCAATGCGAAATAGAAGGCTTAGCATCAAATCCATGCGACACAAATTATTTAGCTTCGTATACTTGCGATATAAGTGATATAGCTTCAAATGCAGGCGAAACAAACGAGTGATCTTCAAATCCAAGCGTAACACATGATTTATCTTCAAATCAAAGGGAAGTAGAAGATTTACCTTCAAACCATGCGAAACAAATGGCTTAGCTTCAAATACCTTTGATATACATGATTTAGCTTCAACTGCATGCGAAACAAACGAGTTATCTTCAAATCCAAGCGAAACACATGATTTAGCTTCAAATCAATGCGAAATAGAAGGCTTAGCATCAAATCCATGCGACACAAATTATTTAGCTTCGTATACTTGCGATATAAGTGATATAGCTTCAAATGCAGGTGAAACAAACGAGTGATCTTCAAATCCAAGCGTAACACATGATTTAACTTCAAATCAATGGGAAGTAGCAGATTTACCTTCAAATCCATGCGGAACAAATGGTTTAGCTTCAAATACTTGTGACATACATGATTTAGCTTCAGCTGCATGGGAAACAAACGAGTTGGCTTCAAATCCAAGCGAAACACATGATTTAGCTTCAAATCAATGCGAAGTAGAAGGATTAGCATCAAATCCATGCAACACAAATTATTTTGCTTCTTATAATTGCGATATAAGTGATAAAGCTTCAAATGCAGGCGAAACAAACGAGTGAGCTTTAAATCCGAGCGTAACACATGATTTAACTTCAAATCAATGCGAAGTAGAAGATTTACCTTCGAATCCATGCGAAACAAATGGCTTAACTTCAAATACCTTTGATATACATGATTTAGCTTCAACTGCATGCGAAACAAACGAGTTAGCTTCAAATCCAAGCGAAACACATGATTTAGCTTCAAATTAATGCGAAATAGAAGGCTTAGCATCAAATCCATGCGACACAAATTATTTAGCTTCGTATACTTGCGATATAAGTGATATAGCTTCAAATGCAGGCGAAACAAACGAGTGATCTTCAAATCCAAGCGTAACACATGATTTAACTTCAAATCAATGCGAAGTAGAAGATTTACCTTCGAATCCATGCGAAACAAATGGCGTAACTTCAAATACCTTTGATATACATGATTTAGCTTCAACTGCATGCGAAACAAACGAGTTAGCTTCAAATCCAAGCGAGACACATGATTTAGCTTCAAATCAATGCGAAGTAGAAGATTTACATTCGAATCCATGCGAAACAAATGGCTTAACTTCAAATACCTTTGATATACATGATTTAGCTTCAACTGCATGCGAAACAAACGAGTTAGCTTCAAATCCAAGCGAATCACATGATTTAACTTCAAATCAATGGGAAGTAGCAGATTTACCTTCAAATCCATGCGAAACAAATGGTTTAGCTTCAAATACTTGTGATATACATGATTTAGCTTCAGCTGCATGGGAAACAAACGAGTTAGCTTCAAATCCAAGCGAAACACATGATTTAGCTTCAAATCAATGCGAAGTAGAAGGATTAGCATCAAATCCATGCAACACAAATTATTTTGCTTCTTATAATTGCGATATAAGTGATAAAGCTTCAAATGCAGGCGAAACAAACGAGTGAGCTTTAAATCCAAGCGTAACACATGATTTAACTTCAAATCAATGCGAAGTAGAAGATTTACCTTCGAATCCATGCGAAACAAATGGCTTAACTTCAAATACCTTTGATATACATGGTTTAGCTTCAACTGCATGCGAAACAAACGAGTTAGCTTCAAATCCAAGCGAAACACATGATTTAGCTTCAAATCAATGCGAAATAGAAGGCTTAGCATCAAATCCATGCGACACAAATTATTTAGCTTCGTATAGTTGCGATATAAGTGATATAGCTTCAAATGCAGGCGAAACAAACGAGTGATCTTCAAATCCAAGCGTAACACATGATTTATCTTCAAATCAAAGGGAAGTAGAAGATTTACCTTCAAACCATGCGAAACAAATGGCTTAGCTTCAAATACCTTTGATATACATGATTTAGCTTCAACTGCATGCGAAACAAACGAGTTATCTTCAAATCCAAGCGAAACACATGATTTAGCTTCAAATCAATGCGAAGTAGAAGGATTAGCATCAAATCCATGCGACACAAATTATTTAGCTTCGTATACTTGCGATATAAGTGATATAGCTTGAAATGCAGGTGAAACAAACGAGTGATCTTCAAATCCAAGCGTAACACATGATTTAACTTCAAATCAATGGGAAGTAGCAGATTTACCTTCAAATCCATGCGGAACAAATGGTTTAGCTTCAAATACTTGTGACATACATGATTTAGCTTCAGCTGCATGGGAAACAAACGAGTTGGCTTCAAATCCAAGCGAAACACATGATTTAGCTTCAAATCAATGCGAAGTAGAAGGATTAGCATCAAATCCATGCAACACAAATTATTTTGCTTCTTATAATTGCGATATAAGTGATAAAGCTTCAAATGCAGGCAAAACAAACGAGTGAGCTTTAAATCCAAGCGTAACACATGATTTATCTTCAAATCTATGCGAAGTAGAAGATTTACCTTCAATTCCATGCGAAACAAATGGTTTAGCTTCAAATACTTGTGATATACATGATTTAGCTTCAGCTGCATGGGAAACAAACGAGTTAGCTTCAAATACAAGCGAAACACATGATTTAGCTTCAAATCAATGCGAAATAGAAGGCTTAGCATCAAATCCATGCGACACAAATTATTTAGCTTTGTATACTTGCGATGTAAGTGATATAGCTTCAAATGCAGGCGAAACAAACGAGTGAGCTTAAAATCCAAGCGTAACACATGATTTAACTTCAAATCAATGCGAAGTAGAAGATTTACCTTCGAATCCATGCGAAACAAATAGCTTAACTTTCAAATACCTTTGATATACATGATTTAGCTTCAACTGCATGCGAAACAAAAGAGTTAGCTTCAAATCCAAGCGAAACACATGATTTAACTTCAAATCAATGGGAAGTAGCAGATTTACCTTCAAATCCATGCGAAACAAATGGTATAGCTTCAAATACTTGTGATATACATGATTTAGCTTCAGCTGCATGGGAAACAAACGAGTTAGCTTCAAATCCAAGCGAAACACATGATTTAGCTTCTAATCAATGCGAAGTAGAAGGATTAGCATCAAATCCATGCAACACAAATTATTTTGCTTCTTATAATTGCGATATAAGTGATAAAGCTTCAAATGCAGGCAAAACAAACGAGTGAGCTTTAAATCCAAGCGTAACACATGATTTATCTTCAAATCTATGCGAAGTAGAAGATTTTCCTTCAAATCCATGCGAAACAAATGGTTTAGCTTCAAATACTTGTGATATACATGATTTAGCTTCAGCTGCATGGGAAACAAACGAGTTAGCTTCAAATCCAAGCGAAACACATGATTTAGCTTCAAATCAATGCGAAATAGAAGGCTTAGCATCAAATCCATGCGACACAAATTATTTAGCTTTGTATACTTGCGATGTAAGTGATATAGCTTCAAATGCAGGCGAAACAAACGAGTGAGCTTAAAATCCAAGCGTAACACATGATTTAACTTCAAATCAATGCGAAGTAGAAGATTTACCTTCGAATCCATGCGAAACAAATAGCTTAACTTTCAAATATCTTTGATATACATGATTTAGCTTCAACTGCATGCGAAACAAAAGAGTTAGCTTCAAATCCAAGCGAAACACATGATTTAACTTCAAATCAATGGGAAGTAGCAGATTTACCTTCAAATCCATGCGAAACAAATGGTTTAGCTTCAAATACTTGTGATATACATGATTTAGCTTCAGCTGCATGGGAAACAAACGAGTTAGCTTCAAATCCAAGCGAAACACATGATTTAGCTTCAAATCATTGCGAAGTAGAAGGATTAGCATCAAATCCATGCAACACAAATTATTTTGCTTCTTATAATTGCGATATAAGTGATAAAGCTTCAAATGCAGGCGAAACAAACGAGTGAGCTTTAAATCCAAGCGTAACACATGATTTAACTTCAAATCAATGCGAAGTAGAAGATTTACCTTCGAATCCATGCGAAACAAATGGCTTAACTTCAAATACCTTTGATATACATGATTTAGCTTCAACTGCATGCGAAACAAACGAGTTAGCTTCAAATCCAAGCGAAACACATGATTTAGCTTCAAATTAATGCGAAATAGAAGGCTTAGCATCAAATCCATGCGACACAAATTATTTAGCTTCGTATACTTGCGATATAAGTGATATAGCTTCAAATGCAGGCGAAACAAACGAGTGATCTTCAAATCCAAGCGTAACACATGATTTAACTTCAAATCAATGCGAAGTAGAAGATTTACCTTCGAATCCATGCGAAACAAATGGCGTAACTTCAAATACCTTTGATATACATGATTTAGCTTCAACTGCATGCGAAACAAACGAGTTAGCTTCAAATCCAAGCGAGACACATGATTTAGCTTCAAATCAATGCGAAGTAGAAGATTTACATTCGAATCCATGCGAAACAAATGGCTTAACTTCAAATACCTTTGATATACATGATTTAGCTTCAACTGCATGCGAAACAAACGAGTTAGCTTCAAATCCAAGCGAATCACATGATTTAACTTCAAATCAATGGGAAGTAGCAGATTTACCTTCAAATCCATGCGAAACAAATGGTTTAGCTTCAAATACTTGTGATATACATGATTTAGCTTCAGCTGCATGGGAAACAAACGAGTTAGCTTCAAATCCAAGCGAAACAACATGATTTAGCTTCAAATCAATGCGAAGTAGAAGGATTAGCATCAAATCCATGCAAGCACAAATTATTTTGCTTCTTATAATTGCGATATAAGTGATAAAGCTTCAAATGCAGGCGGAAACAAACGAGTGAGCTTTAAATCCAAGCGTAACACATGATTTAACTTCAAATCAATGCGAAGTAGAAGATTTACCTTCGAATCCATGCGAAACAAATGGCTTAACTTCAAATACCTTTGATATACATGGTTTAGCTTCAACTGCATGCGAAACAAACGAGTTAGCTTCAAATCCAAGCGAAACACATGATTTAGCTTCAAATCAATGCGAAATAGAAGGCTTAGCATCAAATCATGCGACACAAATTATTTAGCTTCGTATAGTTGCGATATAAGTGATATAGCTTCAAATGCAGGCGAAACAAACGAGTGATCTTCAAATCCAAGCCGTAACACATGATTTATCTTCAAATCAAAGGGAAGTAGAAGATTTACCTTCAAACCATGCGAAACAAATGGCTTAGCTTCAAATACCTTTGATATACATGATTTAGCTTCACTGCATGCGAAACAAACGAGTTAGCTTCAAATCCAAGCGAAACACATGATTTAGCTTCAAATTAATGCGAAATAGAAGGCTTAGCATCAAATCCATGCGACACAAATTATTTAGCTTCGTATACTTGCGATATAAGTGATATAGCTTCAAATGCAGGCGAAACAAACGAGTGATCTTCAAATCCAAGCGTAACACATGATTTAACTTCAAATCAATGCGAAGTAGAAGATTTACCTTCGAATCCATGCGAAACAAATGGCGTAACTTCAAATACCTTTGATATACATGATTTAGCTTCAACTGCATGCGAAACAAACGAGTTAGCTTCAAATCCAAGCGAGACACATGATTTAGCTTCAAATCAATGCGAAGTAGAAGATTTACATTCGAATCCATGCGAAACAAATGGCTTAACTTCAAATACCTTTGATATACATGATTTAGCTTCAACTGCATGCGAAACAAACGAGTTAGCTTCAAATCCAAGCGAATCACATGATTTAACTTCAAATCAATGGGAAGTAGCAGATTTACCTTCAAATCCATGCGAAACAAATGGTTTAGCTTCAAATACTTGTGATATACATGATTTAGCTTCAGCTGCATGGGAAACAAACGAGTTAGCTTCAAATCCAAGCGAAACACATGATTTAGCTTCAAATCAATGCGAAGTAGAAGGATTAGCATCAAATCCATGCAACACAAATTATTTGCTTCTTATAATTGCGATATAAGTGATAAAGCTTCAAATGCAGGCGAAACAAACGAGTGAGCTTTAAATCCAAGCGTAACACATGATTTAACTTCAAATCAATGCGAAGTAGAAGATTTACCTTCGAATCCATGCGAAACAAATGGCTTAACTTCAAATACCTTTGATATACATGGTTTAGCTTCAACTGCATGCGAAACAAACGAGTTAGCTTCAAATCCAAGCGAAACACATGATTTAGCTTCAAATCAATGCGAAATAGAAGGCTTAGCATCAAATCCATGCGACACAAATTATTTAGCTTCGTATAGTTGCGATATAAGTGATATAGCTTCAAATGCAGGCGAAACAAACGAGTGATCTTCAAATCCAAGCGTAACACATGATTTATCTTCAAATCAAAGGGAAGTAGAAGATTTACCTTCAAACCATGCGAAACAAATGGCTTAGCTTCAAATACCTTTGATATACATGATTTAGCTTCAACTGCATGCGAAACAAACGAGTTAGCTTCAAATCCAAGCGAAACACATGATTTAGCTTCAAATCAATGCGAAGTAGAAGGATTAGCATCAAATCCATGCGACACAAATTATTTAGCTTCGTATACTTGCGATATAAGTGATATAGCTTCAAATGCAGGTGAAACAAACGAGTGATCTTCAAATCCAAGCGTAACACATGATTTAACTTCAAATCAATGGGAAGTAGCAGATTTACCTTCAAATCCATGCGGAACAAATGGTTTAGCTTCAAATACTTGTGACATACATGATTTAGCTTCAGCTGCATGGGAAACAAACGAGTTGGCTTCAAATCCAAGCGAAACACATGATTTAGCTTCAAATCAATGCGAAGTAGAAGGATTAGCATCAAATCCATGCAACACAAATTATTTTGCTTCTTATAATTGCGATATAAGTGATAAAGCTTCAAATGCAGGCAAAACAAACGAGTGAGCTTTAAATCCAAGCGTAACACATGATTTATCTTCAAATCTATGCGAAGTAGAAGATTTACCTTCAATTCCATGCGAAACAAATGGTTTAGCTTCAAATACTTGTGATATACATGATTTAGCTTCAGCTGCATGGGAAACAAACGAGTTAGCTTCAAATACAAGCGAAACACATGATTTAGCTTCAAATCAATGCGAAATAGAAGGCTTAGCATCAAATCCATGCGACACAAATTATTTAGCTTTGTATACTTGCGATGTAAGTGATATAGCTTCAAATGCAGGCGAAACAAACGAGTGAGCTTAAAATCCAAGCGTAACACATGATTTAACTTCAAATCAATGCGAAGTAGAAGATTTACCTTCGAATCCATGCGAAACAAATAGCTTAACTTTCAAATACCTTTGATATACATGATTTAGCTTCAACTGCATGCGAAACAAAAGAGTTAGCTTCAAATCCAAGCGAAACACATGATTTAACTTCAAATCAATGGGAAGTAGCAGATTTACCTTCAAATCCATGCGAAACAAATGGTTTAGCTTCAAATACTTGTGATATACATGATTTAGCTTCAGCTGCATGGGAAACAAACGAGTTAGCTTCAAATCCAAGCGAAACACATGATTTAGCTTCTAATCAATGCGAAGTAGAAGGATTAGCATCAAATCCATGCAACACAAATTATTTTGCTTCTTATAATTGCGATATAAGTGATAAAGCTTCAAATGCAGGCAAAACAAACGAGTGAGCTTTAAATCCAAGCGTAACACATGATTTATCTTCAAATCTATGCGAAGTAGAAGATTTTCCTTCAAATCCATGCGAAACAAATGGTTTAGCTTCAAATACTTGTGATATACATGATTTAGCTTCAGCTGCATGGGAAACAAACGAGTTAGCTTCAAATCCAAGCGAAACACATGATTTAGCTTCAAATCAATGCGAAATAGAAGGCTTAGCATCAAATCCATGCGACACAAATTATTTAGCTTTGTATACTTGCGATGTAAGTGATATAGCTTCAAATGCAGGCGAAACAAACGAGTGAGCTTAAAATCCAAGCGTAACACATGATTTAACTTCAAATCAATGCGAAGTAGAAGATTTACCTTCGAATCCATGCGAAACAAATAGCTTAACTTTCAAATACCTTTGATATACATGATTTAGCTTCAACTGCATGCGAAACAAAAGAGTTAGCTTCAAATCCAAGCGAAACACATGATTTAACTTCAAATCAATGGGAAGTAGCAGATTTACCTTCAAATCCATGCGAAACAAATGGTTTAGCTTCAAATACTTGTGATATACATGATTTAGCTTCAGCTGCATGGGAAACAAACGAGTTAGCTTCAAATCCAAGCGAAACACATGATTTAGCTTCAAATCAATGCGAAGTAGAAGGATTAGCATCAAATCCATGCAACACAAATTATTTTGCTTCTTATAATTGCGATATAAGTGATAAAGCTTCAAATGCAGGCGAAACAAACGAGTGAGCTTTAAATCCAAGCGTAACACATGATTTAACTTCAAATCAATGCGAAGTAGAAGATTTACCTTCGAATCCATGCGAAACAAATGGCTTAACTTCAAATACCTTTGATATACATGATTTAGCTTCAACTGCATGCGAAACAAACGAGTTAGCTTCAAATCCAAGCGAAACACATGATTTAGCTTCAAATTAATGCGAAATAGAAGGCTTAGCATCAAATCCATGCGACACAAATTATTTAGCTTCGTATACTTGCGATATAAGTGATATAGCTTCAAATGCAGGCGAAACAAACGAGTGATCTTCAAATCCAAGCGTAACACATGATTTAACTTCAAATCAATGCGAAGTAGAAGATTTACCTTCGAATCCATGCGAAACAAATGGCGTAACTTCAAATACCTTTGATATACATGATTTAGCTTCAACTGCATGCGAAACAAACGAGTTAGCTTCAAATCCAAGCGAGACACATGATTTAGCTTCAAATCAATGCGAAGTAGAAGATTTACATTCGAATCCATGCGAAACAAATGGCTTAACTTCAAATACCTTTGATATACATGATTTAGCTTCAACTGCATGCGAAACAAACGAGTTAGCTTCAAATCCAAGCGAATCACATGATTTAACTTCAAATCAATGGGAAGTAGCAGATTTACCTTCAAATCCATGCGAAACAAATGGTTTAGCTTCAAATACTTGTGATATACATGATTTTAGCTTCAGCTGCATGGGAAACAAACGAGTTAGCTTCAAATCCAAGCGAAACACATGATTTAGCTTCAAATCAATGCGAAGTAGAAGGATTAGCATCAATCCATGCAACACAAATTATTTTGCTTCTTATAATTGCGATATAAGTGATAAAGCTTCAAATGCAGGCGAAACAAACGAGTGAGCTTTAAATCCAAGCGTAACACATGATTTAACTTCAAATCAATGCGAAGTAGAAGATTTACCTTCGAATCCATGCGAAACAAATGGCTTAAACTCAAATACCTTTGATATACATGGTTTAGCTTCAACTGCATGCGAAACAAACGAGTTAGCTTCAAATCCAAGCGAAACACATGATTTAGCTTCAAATCAATGCGAAATAGAAGGCTTAGCATCAAATCCATGCGACACAAATTATTTAGCTTCGTATAGTTGCGATATAAGTGATATAGCTTCAAATGCAGGCGAAACAAACGAGTGATCTTCAAATCCAAGCGTAACACATGATTTATCTTCAAATCAAAGGGAAGTAGAAGATTTACCTTCAAACCATGCGAAACAAATGGCTTAGCTTCAAATACCTTTGATATACATGATTTAGCTTCAACTGCATGCGAAACAAACGAGTTAGCTCAAATCCAAGCGAAACACATGATTTAGCTTCAAATCAATGCGAAGTAGAAGGATTAGCATCAAATCCATGCGACACAAATTATTTAGCTTCGTATACTTGCGATATAAGTGATATAGCTTCAAATGCAGGTGAAACAAACGAGTGATCTTCAAATCCAAGGGTAACACATGATTTAACTTCAAATCAATGGGAAGTAGCAGATTTACCTTCAAATCCATGCGGAACAAATGGTTTAGCTTCAAATACTTGTGACATACATGATTTAGCTTCAGCTGCATGGGAAACAAACGAGTTGGCTTCAAATCCAAGCGAAACACATGATTTAGCTTCAAATCAATGCGAAGTAGAAGGAATTAGCATCAAATCCATGCAACACAAATTATTTTGCTTCTTATAATTGCGATATAAGTGATAAAGCTTCAAATGCAGGCAAAACAAACGAGTGAGCTTTAAATCCAAGCGTAACACATGATTTATCTTCAAATCTATGCGAAGTAGAAGATTTACCTTCGAATCCATGCGAAACAAATGGCTTAACTTCAAATACCTTTGATATACATGGTTTAGCTTCAACTGCATGCGAAACAAACGAGTTAGCTTCAAATCCAAGCGAAACACATGATTTAGCTTCAAATCAATGCGAAATAGAAGGCTTAGCATCAAATCCATGCGACACAAATTATTTAGCTTCGTATAGTTGCGATATAAGTGATATAGCTTCAAATGCAGGCGAAACAAACGAGTGATCTTCAAATCCAAGCGTAACACATGATTTATCTTCAAATCAAAGGGAAGTAGAAGATTTACCTTCAAACCATGCGAAACAAATGGCTTAGCTTCAAATACCTTTGATATACATGATTTAGCTTCAACTGCATGCGAAACAAACGAGTTAGCTTCAAATCCAAGCGAAACACATGATTTAGCTTCAAATTAATGCGAAATAGAAGGCTTAGCATCAAATCCATGCGACACAAATTATTTAGCTTCGTATACTTGCGATATTAGTGATATAGCTTCAAATGCAGGCGAAACAAACGAGTGATCTTCAAATCCAAGCGTAACACATGATTTAACTTCAAATCAATGCGAAGTAGAAGATTTACCTTCGAATCCATGCGAAACAAATGCGTAACTTCAAATACCTTTGATATACATGATTTAGCTTCAACTGCATGCGAAACAAACGAGTTAGCTTCAAATCCAAGCGAGACACATGATTTAGCTTCAAATCAATGCGAAGTAGAAGATTTACATTCGAATCCATGCGAAACAAATGGCTTAACTTCAAATACCTTTGATATACATGATTTAGCTTCAACTGCATGCGAAACAAACGAGTTAGCTTCAAATCCAAGCGAATCACATGATTTAACTTCAAATCAATGGGAAGTAGCAGATTTACCTTCAAATCCATGCGAAACAAATGGTTTAGCTTCAAATACTTGTGATATACATGATTTAGCTTCAGCTGCATGGGAAACAAACGAGTTAGCTTCAAATCCAAGCGAAACACATGATTTAGCTTCAAATCAATGCGAAGTAGAAGGATTAGCATCAAATCCATGCAACACAAATTATTTTGCTTCTTATAATTGCGATATAAGTGATAAAGCTTCAAATGCAGGCGAAACAAACGAGTGAGCTTTAAATCCAAGCGTAACACATGATTTAACTTCAAATCAATGCGAAGTAGAAGATTTACCTTCGAATCCATGCGAAACAAATGGCTTAACTTCAAATACCTTTGATATACATGGTTTAGCTTCAACTGCATGCGAAACAAACGAGTTAGCTTCAAATCCAAGCGAAACACATGATTTAGCTTCAAATCAATGCGAAATAGAAGGCTTAGCATCAAATCCATGCGACACAAATTATTTAGCTTCGTATAGTTGCGATATAAGTGATATAGCTTCAAATGCAGGCGAAACAAACGAGTGATCTTCAAATCCAAGCGTAACACATGATTTATCTTCAAATCAAAGGGAAGTAGAAGATTTACCTTCAAACCATGCGAAACAAATGGCTTAGCTTCAAATACCTTTGATATACATGATTTAGCTTCAACTGCATGCGAAACAAACGAGTTAGCTTCAAATCCAAGCGAAACACATGATTTAGCTTCAAATTAATGCGAAATAGAAGGCTTAGCATCAAATCCATGCGACACAAATTATTTAGCTTCGTATACTTGCGATATAAGTGATATAGCTTCAAATGCAGGCGAAACAAACGAGTGATCTTCAAATCCAAGCGTAACACATGATTTAACTTCAAATCAATGCGAAGTAGAAGATTTACCTTCGAATCCATGCGAAACAAATGGCGTAACTTCAAATACCTTTGATATACATGATTTAGCTTCAACTGCATGCGAAACAAACGAGTTAGCTTCAAATCCAAGCGAGACACATGATTTAGCTTCAAATCAATGCGAAGTAGAAGATTTACATTCGAATCCATGCGAAACAAATGGCTTAACTTCAAATACCTTTGATATACATGATTTAGCTTCAACTGCATGCGAAACAAACGAGTTAGCTTCAAATCCAAGCGAATCACATGATTTAACTTCAAATCAATGGGAAGTAGCAGATTTACCTTCAAATCCATGCGAAACAAATGGTTTAGCTTCAAATACTTGTGATATACATGATTTAGCTTCAGCTGCATGGGAAACAAACGAGTTAGCTTCAAATCCAAGCGAAACACATGATTTAGCTTCAAATCAATGCGAAGTAGAAGGATTAGCATCAAATCCATGCAACACAAATTATTTTGCTTCTTATAATTGCGATATAAGTGATAAAGCTTCAAATGCAGGCGAAACAAACGAGTGAGCTTTAAATCCAAGCGTAACACATGATTTAACTTCAAATCAATGCGAAGTAGAAGATTTACCTTCGAATCCATGCGAAACAAATGGCTTAACTTCAAATACCTTTGATATACATGGTTTAGCTTCAACTGCATGCGAAACAAACGAGTTAGCTTCAAATCCAAGCGAAACACATGATTTAGCTTCAAATCAATGCGAAATAGAAGGCTTAGCATCAAATCCATGCGACACAAATTATTTAGCTTCGTATAGTTGCGATATAAGTGATATAGCTTCAAATGCAGGCGAAACAAACGAGTGATCTTCAAATCCAAGCGTAACACATGATTTATCTTCAAATCAAAGGGAAGTAGAAGATTTACCTTCGAATCCATGCGAAACAAATGGCGTAACTTCAAATACCTTTGATATACATGATTTAGCTTCAACTGCATGCGAAACAAACGAGTTAGCTTCAAATCCAAGCGAGACACATGATTTAGCTTCAAATCAATGCGAAGTAGAAGATTTACATTCGAATCCATGCGAAACAAATGGCTTAACTTCAAATACCTTTGATATACATGATTTAGCTTCAACTGCATGCGAAACAAACGAGTTAGCTTCAAATCCAAGCGAATCACATGATTTAACTTCAAATCAATGCGAAGTAGAAGATTTACCTTCGAATCCATGCGAAACAAATAGCTTAACTTTCAAATATCTTTGATATACATGATTTAGCTTCAACTGCATGCGAAACAAAAGAGTTAGCTTCAAATCCAAGCGAAACACATGATTTAACTTCAAATCAATGGGAAGTAGCAGATTTACCTTCAAATCCATGCGAAACAAATGGTTTAGCTTCAAATACTTGTGATATACATGATTTAGCTTCAGCTGCATGGGAAACAAACGAGTTAGCTTCAAATCCAAGCGAAACACATGATTTAGCTTCAAATCATTGCGAAGTAGAAGGATTAGCATCAAATCCATGCAACACAAATTATTTTGCTTCTTATAATTGCGATATAAGTGATAAAGCTTCAAATGCAGGCGAAACAAACGAGTGAGCTTTAAATCCAAGCGTAACACATGATTTAACTTCAAATCAATGCGAAGTAGAAGATTTACCTTCGAATCCATGCGAAACAAATGGCTTAACTTCAAATACCTTTGATATACATGATTTAGCTTCAACTGCATGCGAAACAAACGAGTTAGCTTCAAATCCAAGCGAGACACATGATTTAGCTTCAAATCAATGCGAAGTAGAAGATTTACATTCGAATCCATGCGAAACAAATGGCTTAACTTCAAATACCTTTGATATACATGATTTAGCTTCAGCTGCATGGGAAACAAACGAGTTAGCTTCAAATCCAAGCGAAACACATGATTTAGCTTCTAATCAATGCGAAGTAGAAGGATTAGCATCAAATCCATGCAACACAAATTATTTTGCTTCTTATAATTGCGATATAAGTGATAAAGCTTCAAATGCAGGCAAAACAAACGAGTGAGCTTTAAATCCAAGCGTAACACATGATTTATCTTCAAATCTATGCGAAGTAGAAGATTTTCCTTCAAATCCATGCGAAACAAATGGTTTAGCTTCAAATACTTGTGATATACATGATTTAGCTTCAGCTGCATGGGAAACAAACGAGTTAGCTTCAAATCCAAGCGAAACACATGATTTAGCTTCAAATCAATGCGAAATAGAAGGCTTAGCATCAAATCCATGCGACACAAATTATTTAGCTTTGTATACTTGCGATGTAAGTGATATAGCTTCAAATGCAGGCGAAACAAACGAGTGAGCTTAAAATCCAAGCGTAACACATGATTTAACTTCAAATCAATGCGAAGTAGAAGATTTACCTTCGAATCCATGCGAAACAAATAGCTTAACTTTCAAATATCTTTGATATACATGATTTAGCTTCAACTGCATGCGAAACAAAAGAGTTAGCTTCAAATCCAAGCGAAACACATGATTTAACTTCAAATCAATGGGAAGTAGCAGATTTACCTTCAAATCCATGCGAAACAAATGGTTTAGCTTCAAATACTTGTGATATACATGATTTAGCTTCAGCTGCATGGGAAACAAACGAGTTAGCTTCAAATCCAAGCGAAACACATGATTTAGCTTCAAATCATTGCGAAGTAGAAGGATTAGCATCAAATCCATGCAACACAAATTATTTTGCTTCTTATAATTGCGATATAAGTGATAAAGCTTCAAATGCAGGCGAAACAAACGAGTGAGCTTTAAATCCAAGCGTAACACATGATTTAACTTCAAATCAATGCGAAGTAGAAGATTTACCTTCGAATCCATGCGAAACAAATGGCTTAACTTCAAATACCTTTGATATACATGATTTAGCTTCAACTGCATGCGAAACAAACGAGTTAGCTTCAAATCCAAGCGAAACACATGATTTAGCTTCAAATTAATGCGAAATAGAAGGCTTAGCATCAAATCCATGCGACACAAATTATTTAGCTTCGTATACTTGCGATATAAGTGATATAGCTTCAAATGCAGGCGAAACAAACGAGTGATCTTCAAATCCAAGCGTAACACATGATTTAACTTCAAATCAATGCGAAGTAGAAGATTTACCTTCGAATCCATGCGAAACAAATGGCGTAACTTCAAATACCTTTGATATACATGATTTAGCTTCAACTGCATGCGAAACAAACGAGTTAGCTTCAAATCCAAGCGAGACACATGATTTAGCTTCAAATCAATGCGAAGTAGAAGATTTACATTCGAATCCATGCGAAACAAATGGCTTAACTTCAAATACCTTTGATATACATGATTTAGCTTCAACTGCATGCGAAACAAACGAGTTAGCTTCAAATCCAAGCGAATCACATGATTTAACTTCAAATCAATGGGAAGTAGCAGATTTACCTTCAAATCCATGCGAAACAAATGGTTTAGCTTCAAATACTTGTGATATACATGATTTAGCTTCAGCTGCATGGGAAACAAACGAGTTAGCTTCAAATCCAAGCGAAACACATGATTTAGCTTCAAATCAATGCGAAGTAGAAGGATTAGCATCAAATCCATGCAACACAAATTATTTTGCTTCTTATAATTGCGATATAAGTGATAAAGCTTCAAATGCAGGCGAAACAAACGAGTGAGCTTTAAATCCAAGCGTAACACATGATTTAACTTCAAATCAATGCGAAGTAGAAGATTTACCTTCGAATCCATGCGAAACAAATGGCTTAACTTCAAATACCTTTGATATACATGGTTTAGCTTCAACTGCATGCGAAACAAACGAGTTAGCTTCAAATCCAAGCGAAACACATGATTTAGCTTCAAATCAATGCGAAATAGAAGGCTTAGCATCAAATCCATGCGACACAAATTATTTAGCTTCGTATAGTTGCGATATAAGTGATATAGCTTCAAATGCAGGCGAAACAAACGAGTGATCTTCAAATCCAAGCGTAACACATGATTTATCTTCAAATCAAAGGGAAGTAGAAGATTTACCTTCAAACCATGCGAAACAAATGGCTTAGCTTCAAATACCTTTGATATACATGATTTAGCTTCAACTGCATGCGAAACAAACGAGTTAGCTTCAAATCCAAGCGAAACACATGATTTAGCTTCAAATTAATGCGAAATAGAAGGCTTAGCATCAAATCCATGCGACACAAATTATTTAGCTTCGTATACTTGCGATATAAGTGATATAGCTTCAAATGCAGGCGAAACAAACGAGTGATCTTCAAATCCAAGCGTAACACATGATTTAACTTCAAATCAATGCGAAGTAGAAGATTTACCTTCGAATCCATGCGAAACAAATGGCGTAACTTCAAATACCTTTGATATACATGATTTAGCTTCAACTGCATGCGAAACAAACGAGTTAGCTTCAAATCCAAGCGAGACACATGATTTAGCTTCAAATCAATGCGAAGTAGAAGATTTACATTCGAATCCATGCGAAACAAATGGCTTAACTTCAAATACCTTTGATATACATGATTTAGCTTCAACTGCATGCGAAACAAACGAGTTAGCTTCAAATCCAAGCGAATCACATGATTTAACTTCAAATCAATGGGAAGTAGCAGATTTACCTTCAAATCCATGCGAAACAAATGGTTTAGCTTCAAATACTTGTGATATACATGATTTAGCTTCAGCTGCATGGGAAACAAACGAGTTAGCTTCAAATCCAAGCGAAACACATGATTTAGCTTCAAATCAATGCGAAGTAGAAGGATTAGCATCAAATCCATGCAACACAAATTATTTTGCTTCTTATAATTGCGATATAAGTGATAAAGCTTCAAATGCAGGCGAAACAAACGAGTGAGCTTTAATCCAAGCGTAACACATGATTTAACTTCAAATCAATGCGAAGTAGAAGATTTACCTTCGAATCCATGCGAAACAAATGGCTTAACTTCAAATACCTTTGATATACATGGTTTAGCTTCAACTGCATGCGAAACAAACGAGTTAGCTTCAAATCCAAGCGAAACACATGATTTAGCTTCAAATCAATGCGAAATAGAAGGCTTAGCATCAAATCCATGCGACACAAATTATTTAGCTTCGTATAGTTGCGATATAAGTGATATAGCTTCAAATGCAGGCGAAACAAACGAGTGATCTTCAAATCCAAGCGTAACACATGATTTATCTTCAAATCAAAGGGAAGTAGAAGATTTACCTTCAAACCATGCGAAACAAATGGCTTAGCTTCAAATACCTTTGATATACATGATTTAGCTTCAACTGCATGCGAAACAAACGAGTTAGCTTCAAATCCAAGCGAAACACATGATTTAGCTTCAAATCAATGCGAAGTAGAAGGATTAGCATCAAATCCATGCGACACAAATTATTTAGCTTCGTATACTTGCGATATAAGTGATATAGCTTCAAATGCAGGTGAAACAAACGAGTGATCTTCAAATCCAAGCGTAACACATGATTTAACTTCAAATCAATGGGAAGTAGGCAGATTTACCTCAAATCCATGCGGAACAAATGGTTTAGCTTCAAATACTTGTGACATACATGATTTAGCTTCAGCTGCATGGGAAACAAACGAGTTGGCTTCAAATCCAAGCGAAACACATGATTTAGCTTCAAATCAATGCGAAGTAGAAGGATTAGCATCAAATCCATGCAACACAAATTATTTGCTTCTTATAATTGCGATATAAGTGATAAAGCTTCAAATGCAGGCAAAACAAACGAGTGAGCTTTAAATCCAAGCGTAACACATGATTTATCTTCAAATCTATGCGAAGTAGAAGATTTACCTTCAATTCCATGCGAAACAAATGGTTTAGCTTCAAATACTTGTGATATACATGATTTAGCTTCAGCTGCATGGGAAACAAACGAGTTAGCTTCAAATCCAAGCGAAACACATGATTTAGCTTCAAATCAATGCGAAATAGAAGGCTTAGCATCAAATCCATGCGACACAAATTATTTAGCTTTGTATACTTGCGATGTAAGTGATATAGCTTCAAATGCAGGCGAAACAAACGAGTGAGCTTAAAATCCAAGCGTAACACATGATTTAACTTCAAATCAATGCGAAGTAGAAGATTTACCTTCGAATCCATGCGAAACAAATAGCTTAACTTTCAAATACCTTTGATATACATGATTTAGCTTCAACTGCATGCGAAACAAAAGAGTTAGCTTCAAATCCAAGCGAAACACATGATTTAACTTCAAATCAATGGGAAGTAGCAGATTTACCTTCAAATCCATGCGAAACAAATGGTTTAGCTTCAAATACTTGTGATATACATGATTTAGCTTCAGCTGCATGGGAAACAAACGAGTTAGCTTCAAATCCAAGCGAAACACATGATTTAGCTTCAAATCAATGCGAAGTAGAAGGATTAGCATCAAATCCATGCAACACAAATTATTTTGCTTCTTATAATTGCGATATAAGTGATAAAGCTTCAAATGCAGGCGAAACAAACGAGTGAGCTTTAAATCCAAGCGTAACACATGATTTAACTTCAAATCAATGCGAAGTAGAAGATTTACCTTCGAATCCATGCGAAACAAATGGCTTAACTTCAAATACCTTTGATATACATGATTTAGCTTCAACTGCATGCGAAACAAACGAGTTAGCTTCAAATCCAAGCGAAACACATGATTTAGCTTCAAATTAATGCGAAATAGAAGGCTTAGCATCAAATCCATGCGACACAAATTATTTAGCTTCGTATACTTGCGATATAAGTGATATAGCTTCAAATGCAGGCGAAACAAACGAGTGATCTTCAAATCCAAGCGTAACACATGATTTAACTTCAAATCAATGCGAAGTAGAAGATTTACCTTCGAATCCATGCGAAACAAATGGCGTAACTTCAAATACCTTTGATATACATGATTTAGCTTCAACTGCATGCGAAACAAACGAGTTAGCTTCAAATCCAAGCGAGACACATGATTTAGCTTCAAATCAATGCGAAGTAGAAGATTTACATTCGAATCCATGCGAAACAAATGGCTTAACTTCAAATACCTTTGATATACATGATTTAGCTTCAACTGCATGCGAAACAAACGAGTTAGCTTCAAATCCAAGCGAATCACATGATTTAACTTCAAATCAATGGAAGTAGCAGATTTACCTTCAAATCCATGCGAAACAAATGGTTTAGCTTCAAATACTTGTGATATACATGATTTAGCTTCAGCTGCATGGGAAACAAACGAGTTAGCTTCAAATCCAAGCGAAACACATGATTTAGCTTCAAATCAATGCGAAGTAGAAGGATTAGCATCAAATCCATGCAACACAAATTATTTTGCTTCTTATAATTGCGATATAAGTGATAAAGCTTCAAATGCAGGCGAAACAAACGAGTGAGCTTTAAATCCAAGCGTAACACATGATTTAACTTCAAATCAATGCGAAGTAGAAGATTTACCTTCGAATCCATGCGAAACAAATGGCTTAACTTCAAATACCTTTGATATACATGGTTTAGCTTCAACTGCATGCGAAACAAACGAGTTAGCTTCAAATCCAAGCGAAACACATGATTTAGCTTCAAATCAATGCGAAATAGAAGGCTTAGCATCAAATCCATGCGACACAAATTATTTAGCTTCGTATAGTTGCGATATAAGTGATATAGCTTCAAATGCAGGCGAAACAAACGAGTGATCTTCAAATCCAAGCGTAACACATGATTTATCTTCAAATCAAAGGGAAGTAGAAGATTTACCTTCAAACCATGCGAAACAAATGGCTTAGCTTCAAATACCTTTGATATACATGATTTAGCTTCAACTGCATGCGAAACAAACGAGTTAGCTTCAAATCCAAGCGAAACACATGATTTAGCTTCAAATTAATGCGAAATAGAAGGCTTAGCATCAAATCCATGCGACACAAATTATTTAGCTTCGTATACTTGCGATATAAGTGATATAGCTTCAAATGCAGGCGAAACAAACGAGTGATCTTCAAATCCAAGCGTAACACATGATTTAACTTCAAATCAATGCGAAGTAGAAGATTTACCTTCGAATCCATGCGAAACAAATGGCGTAACTTCAAATACCTTTGATATACATGATTTAGCTTCAACTGCATGCGAAACAAACGAGTTAGCTTCAAATCCAAGCGAATCACATGATTTAACTTCAAATCAATGGAAGTAGCAGATTTACCTTCAATCCATGCGAAACAAATGGTTTAGCTTCAAATACTTGTGATATACATGATTTAGCTTCAGCTGCATGGGAAACAAACGAGTTAGCTTCAAATCCAAGCGAAACACATGATTTAGCTTCAAATCAATGCGAAGTAGAAGGATTAGCATCAAATCCATGCAACACAAATTATTTTGCTTCTTATAATTGCGATATAAGTGATAAAGCTTCAAATGCAGGCGAAACAAACGAGTGAGCTTTAAATCCAAGCGTAACACATGATTTAACTTCAAATCAATGCGAAGTAGAAGATTTACCTTCGAATCCATGCGAAACAAATGGCTTAACTTCAAATACCTTTGATATACATGGTTTAGCTTCAACTGCATGCGAAACAAACGAGTTAGCTTCAAATCCAAGCGAATCACATGATTTAACTTCAATCAATGGGAAGTAGCAGATTTACCTTCAAATCCATGCGAAACAAATGGTTTAGCTTCAAATACTTGTGATATACATGATTTAGCTTCAGCTGCATGGGAAACAAACGAGTTAGCTTCAAATCCAAGCGAAACACATGATTTAGCTTCAAATCAATGCGAAGTAGAAGGATTAGCATCAAATCCATGCAACACAAATTATTTTGCTTCTTATAATTGCGATATAAGTGATAAAGCTTCAAATGCAGGCGAAACAAACGAGTGAGCTTTAAATCCAAGCGTAACACATGATTTAACTTCAAATCAATGCGAAGTAGAAGATTTACCTTCGAATCCATGCGAAACAAATGGCTTAACTTCAAATACCTTTGATATACATGGTTTAGCTTCAACTGCATGCGAAACAAACGAGTTAGCTTCAAATCCAAGCGAAACACATGATTTAGCTTCAAATCAATGCGAAATAGAAGGCTTAGCATCAAATCCATGCGACACAAATTATTTAGCTTCGTATAGTTGCGATATAAGTGATATAGCTTCAAATGCAGGCGAAACAAACGAGTGATCTTCAAATCCAAGCGTAACACATGATTTATCTTCAAATCAAAGGGAAGTAGAAGATTTACCTTCAAACCATGCGAAACAAATGGCTTAGCTTCAAATACCTTTGATATACATGATTTAGCTTCAACTGCATGCGAAACAAACGAGTTAGCTTCAAATCCAAGCGAAACACATGATTTAGCTTCAAATCAATGCGAAGTAGAAGGATTAGCATCAAATCCATGCGACACAAATTATTTAGCTTCGTATACTTGCGATATAAGTGATATAGCTTCAAATGCAGGTGAAACAAACGAGTGATCTTCAAATCCAAGGGTAACACATGATTTAACTTCAAATCAATGGGAAGTAGCAGATTTACCTTCAAATCCATGCGGAACAAATGGTTTAGCTTCAAATACTTGTGACATACATGATTTAGCTTCAGCTGCATGGGAAACAAACGAGTTGGCTTCAAATCCAAGCGAAACACATGATTTAGCTTCAAATCAATGCGAAGTAGAAGGATTAGCATCAAATCCATGCAACACAAATTATTTTGCTTCTTATAATTGCGATATAAGTGATAAAGCTTCAAATGCAGGCAAAACAAACGAGTGAGCTTTAAATCCAAGCGTAACACATGATTTATCTTCAAATCTATGCGAAGTAGAAGATTTACCTTCGAATCCATGCGAAACAAATGGCTTAACTTCAAATACCTTTGATATACATGGTTTAGCTTCAACTGCATGCGAAACAAACGAGTTAGCTTCAAATCCAAGCGAAACACATGATTTAGCTTCAAATCAATGCGAAATAGAAGGCTTAGCATCAAATCCATGCGACACAAATTATTTAGCTTCGTATAGTTGCGATATAAGTGATATAGCTTCAAATGCAGGCGAAACAAACGAGTGATCTTCAAATCCAAGCGTAACACATGATTTATCTTCAAATCAAAGGGAAGTAGAAGATTTACCTTCAAACCATGCGAAACAAATGGCTTAGCTTCAAATACCTTTGATATACATGATTTAGCTTCAACTGCATGCGAAACAAACGAGTTAGCTTCAAATCCAAGCGAAACACATGATTTAGCTTCAAATTAATGCGAAATAGAAGGCTTAGCATCAAATCCATGCGACACAAATTATTTAGCTTCGTATACTTGCGATATTAGTGATATAGCTTCAAATGCAGGCGAAACAAACGAGTGATCTTCAAATCCAAGCGTAACACATGATTTAACTTCAAATCAATGCGAAGTAGAAGATTTACCTTCGAATCCATGCGAAACAAATGGCGTAACTTCAAATACCTTTGATATACATGATTTAGCTTCAACTGCATGCGAAACAAACGAGTTAGCTTCAAATCCAAGCGAGACACATGATTTAGCTTCAAATCAATGCGAAGTAGAAGATTTACATTCGAATCCATGCGAAACAAATGGCTTAACTTCAAATACCTTTGATATACATGATTTAGCTTCAACTGCATGCGAAACAAACGAGTTAGCTTCAAATCCAAGCGAATCACATGATTTAACTTCAAATCAATGGGAAGTAGCAGATTTACCTTCAAATCCATGCGAAACAAATGGTTTAGCTTCAAATACTTGTGATATACATGATTTAGCTTCAGCTGCATGGGAAACAAACGAGTTAGCTTCAAATCCAAGCGAAACACATGATTTAGCTTCAAATCAATGCGAAGTAGAAGGATTAGCATCAAATCCATGCAACACAAATTATTTTGCTTCTTATAATTGCGATATAAGTGATAAAGCTTCAAATGCAGGCGAAACAAACGAGTGAGCTTTAAATCCAAGCGTAACACATGATTTAACTTCAAATCAATGCGAAGTAGAAGATTTACCTTCGAATCCATGCGAAACAAATGGCTTAACTTCAAATACCTTTGATATACATGGTTTAGCTTCAACTGCATGCGAAACAAACGAGTTAGCTTCAAATCCAAGCGAAACACATGATTTAGCTTCAAATCAATGCGAAATAGAAGGCTTAGCATCAAATCCATGCGACACAAATTATTTAGCTTCGTATAGTTGCGATATAAGTGATATAGCTTCAAATGCAGGCGAAACAAACGAGTGATCTTCAAATCCAAGCGTAACACATGATTTATCTTCAAATCAAAGGGAAGTAGAAGATTTACCTTCAAACCATGCGAAACAAATGGCTTAGCTTCAAATACCTTTGATATACATGATTTAGCTTCAACTGCATGCGAAACAAACGAGTTAGCTTCAAATCCAAGCGAAACACATGATTTAGCTTCAAATTAATGCGAAATAGAAGGCTTAGCATCAAATCCATGCGACACAAATTATTTAGCTTCGTATACTTGCGATATAAGTGATATAGCTTCAAATGCAGGCGAAACAAACGAGTGATCTTCAAATCCAAGCGTAACACATGATTTAACTTCAAATCAATGCGAAGTAGAAGATTTACCTTCGAATCCATGCGAAACAAATGGCGTAACTTCAAATACCTTTGATATACATGATTTAGCTTCAACTGCATGCGAAACAAACGAGTTAGCTTCAAATCCAAGCGAGACACATGATTTAGCTTCAAATCAATGCGAAGTAGAAGATTTACATTCGAATCCATGCGAAACAAATGGCTTAACTTCAAATACCTTTGATATACATGATTTAGCTTCAACTGCATGCGAAACAAACGAGTTAGCTTCAAATCCAAGCGAATCACATGATTTAACTTCAAATCAATGGGAAGTAGCAGATTTACCTTCAAATCCATGCGAAACAAATGGTTTAGCTTCAAATACTTGTGATATACATGATTTAGCTTCAGCTGCATGGGAAACAAACGAGTTAGCTTCAAATCCAAGCGAAACACATGATTTAGCTTCAAATCAATGCGAAGTAGAAGGATTAGCATCAAATCCATGCAACACAAATTATTTTGCTTCTTATAATTGCGATATAAGTGATAAAGCTTCAAATGCAGGCGAAACAAACGAGTGAGCTTTAAATCCAAGCGTAACACATGATTTAACTTCAAATCAATGCGAAGTAGAAGATTTACCTTCGAATCCATGCGAAACAAATGGCTTAACTTCAAATACCTTTGATATACATGGTTTAGCTTCAACTGCATGCGAAACAAACGAGTTAGCTTCAAATCCAAGCGAAACACATGATTTAGCTTCAAATCAATGCGAAATAGAAGGCTTAGCATCAAATCCATGCGACACAAATTATTTAGCTTCGTATAGTTGCGATATAAGTGATATAGCTTCAAATGCAGGCGAAACAAACGAGTGATCTTCAAATCCAAGCGTAACACATGATTTATCTTCAAATCAAAGGGAAGTAGAAGATTTACCTTCGAATCCATGCGAAACAAATGGCGTAACTTCAAATACCTTTGATATACATGATTTAGCTTCAACTGCATGCGAAACAAACGAGTTAGCTTCAAATCCAAGCGAGACACATGATTTAGCTTCAAATCAATGCGAAGTAGAAGATTTACATTCGAATCCATGCGAAACAAATGGCTTAACTTCAAATACCTTTGATATACATGATTTAGCTTCAACTGCATGCGAAACAAACGAGTTAGCTTCAAATCCAAGCGAATCACATGATTTAACTTCAAATCAATGGGAAGTAGCAGATTTACCTTCAAATCCATGCGAAACAAATGGTTTAGCTTCAAATACTTGTGATATACATGATTTAGCTTCAGCTGCATGGGAAACAAACGAGTTAGCTTCAAATCCAAGCGAAACACATGATTTAGCTTCAAATCAATGCGAAGTAGAAGGATTAGCATCAAATCCATGCAACACAAATTATTTTGCTTCTTATAATTGCGATATAAGTGATAAAGCTTCAAATGCAGGCGAAACAAACGAGTGAGCTTTAAATCCAAGCGTAACACATGATTTAACTTCAAATCAATGCGAAGTAGAAGATTTACCTTCGAATCCATGCGAAACAAATGGCTTAACTTCAAATACCTTTGATATACATGGTTTAGCTTGAACTGCATGCGAAACAAACGAGTTAGCTTCAAATCCAAGCGAAACACATGATTTAGCTTCAAATCAATGCGAAATAGAAGGCTTAGCATCAAATCCATGCGACACAAATTATTTAGCTTCGTATAGTTGCGATATAAGTGATATAGCTTCAAATGCAGGCGAAACAAACGAGTGATCTTCAAATCCAAGCGTAACACATGATTTATCTTCAAATCAAAGGGAAGTAGAAGATTTACCTTCAAACCATGCGAAACAAATGGCTTAGCTTCAAATACCTTTGATATACATGATTTAGCTTCAACTGCATGCGAAACAAACGAGTTAGCTTCAAATCCAAGCGAAACACATGATTTAGCTTCAAATTAATGCGAAATAGAAGGCTTAGCATCAAATCCATGCGACACAAATTATTTAGCTTCGTATACTTGCGATATAAGTGATATAGCTTCAAATGCAGGCGAAACAAACGAGTGATCTTCAAATCCAAGCGTAACACATGATTTAACTTCAAATCAATGCGAAGTAGAAGATTTACCTTCGAATCCATGCGAAACAAATGGCGTAACTTCAAATACCTTTGATATACATGATTTAGCTTCAACTGCATGCGAAACAAACGAGTTAGCTTCAAATCCAAGCGAGACACATGATTTAGCTTCAAATCAATGCGAAGTAGAAGATTTACATTCGAATCCATGCGAAACAAATGGCTTAACTTCAAATACCTTTGATATACATGATTTAGCTTCAACTGCATGCGAAACAAACGAGTTAGCTTCAAATCCAAGCGAATCACATGATTTAACTTCAAATCAATGGGAAGTAGCAGATTTACCTTCAAATCCATGCGAAACAAATGGTTTAGCTTCAAATACTTGTGATATACATGATTTAGCTTCAGCTGCATGGGAAACAAACGAGTTAGCTTCAAATCCAAGCGAAACACATGATTTAGCTTCAAATCAATGCGAAGTAGAAGGATTAGCATCAAATCCATGCAACACAAATTATTTTGCTTCTTATAATTGCGATATAAGTGATAAAGCTTCAAATGCAGGCGAAACAAACGAGTGAGCTTTAAATCCAAGCGTAACACATGATTTAACTTCAAATCAATGCGAAGTAGAAGATTTACCTTCGAATCCATGCGAAACAAATGGCTTAACTTCAAATACCTTTGATATACATGGTTTAGCTTCAACTGCATGCGAAACAAACGAGTTAGCTTCAAATCCAAGCGAAACACATGATTTAGCTTCAAATCAATGCGAAATAGAAGGCTTAGCATCAAATCCATGCGACACAAATTATTTAGCTTCGTATAGTTGCGATATAAGTGATATAGCTTCAAATGCAGGCGAAACAAACGAGTGATCTTCAAATCCAAGCGTAACACATGATTTATCTTCAAATCAAAGGGAAGTAGAAGATTTACCTTCAAACCATGCGAAACAAATGGCTTAGCTTCAAATACCTTTGATATACATGATTTAGCTTCAACTGCATGCGAAACAAACGAGTTAGCTTCAAATCCAAGCGAAACACATGATTTAGCTTCAAATTAATGCGAAATAGAAGGCTTAGCATCAAATCCATGCGACACAAATTATTTAGCTTCGTATACTTGCGATATAAGTGATATAGCTTCAAATGCAGGCGAAACAAACGAGTGATCTTCAAATCCAAGCGTAACACATGATTTAACTTCAAATCAATGCGAAGTAGAAGATTTACCTTCGAATCCATGCGAAACAAATGGCGTAACTTCAAATACCTTTGATATACATGATTTAGCTTCAACTGCATGCGAAACAAACGAGTTAGCTTCAAATCCAAGCGAAACACATGATTTAGCTTCAAATCAATGCGAAGTAGAAGATTTACATTCGAATCCATGCGAAACAAATGGCTTAACTTCAAATACCTTTGATATACATGATTTAGCTTCAACTGCATGCGAAACAAACGAGTTAGCTTCAAATCCAAGCGAATCACATGATTTAACTTCAAATCAATGGGAAGTAGCAGATTTACCTTCAAATCCATGCGAAACAAATGGTTTAGCTTCAAATACTTGTGATATACATGATTTAGCTTCAGCTGCATGGGAAACAAACGAGTTAGCTTCAAATCCAAGCGAAACACATGATTTAGCTTCAAATCAATGCGAAGTAGAAGGATTAGCATCAAATCCATGCAACACAAATTATTTTGCTTCTTATAATTGCGATATAAGTGATAAAGCTTCAAATGCAGGCGAAACAAACGAGTGAGCTTTAAATCCAAGCGTAACACATGATTTAACTTCAAATCAATGCGAAGTAGAAGATTTACCTTCGAATCCATGCGAAACAAATGGCTTAACTTCAAATACCTTTGATATACATGGTTTAGCTTCAACTGCATGCGAAACAAACGAGTTATCTTCAAATCCAAGCGAAACACATGATATAGCTTCAAATCAATGCGAAATAGAAGGCTTAGCATCAAATCCATGCGACACAAATTATTTAGCTTCGTATACTTGCGATATAAGTGATATAGCTTCAAATGCAGGTGAAACAAACGAGTGATCTTCAAATCCAAGCGTAACACATGATTTAACTTCAAATCAATGGGAAGTAGCAGATTTACCTTCAAATCCATGCGGAACAAATGGTTTAGCTTCAAATACTTGTGACATACATGATTTAGCTTCAGCTGCATGGGAAACAAACGAGTTGGCTTCAAATCCAAGCGAAACACATGATTTAGCTTCAAATCAATGGGAAGTAGAAGGATTAGCATCAAATCCATGCAACACAAATTATTTTGCTTCTTATAATTGCGATATAAGTGATAAAGCTTCAAATGCAGGCAAAACAAACGAGTGATCTTCAAATCCAAGCGTAACACATGATTTAACTTCAAATCAATGCGAAGTAGAAGATTTACCTTCGAATCCATGCGAAACAAATGGCTTAACTTCAAATACCTTTGATATACATGGTTTAGCTTCAACTGCATGCGAAACAAACGAGTTAGCTTCAAATCCAAGCGAAACACATGATTTAGCTTCAAATCAATGCGAAATAGAAGGCTTAGCATCAAATCCATGCGACACAAATTATTTAGCTTCGTATAGTTGCGATATAAGTGATATAGCTTCAAATGCAGGCGAAACAAACGAGTGATCTTCAAATCCAAGCGTAACACATGATTTATCTTCAAATCAAAGGGAAGTAGAAGATTTACCTTCAAACCATGCGAAACAAATGGCTTAGCTTCAAATACCTTTGATATACATGATTTAGCTTCAACTGCATGCGAAACAAACGAGTTTGCTTCAAATCCAAGCGAAACACATGATTTAGCTTCAAATTAATGCGAAATAGAAGGCTTAGCATCAAATCCATGCGACACAAATTATTTAGCTTCGTATACTTGCGATATAAGTGATATAGCTTCAAATGCAGGCGAAACAAACGAGTGATCTTCAAATCCAAGCGTAACACATGATTTAACTTCAAATCAATGCGAAGTAGAAGATTTACCTTCGAATCCATGCGAAACAAATGGCGTAACTTCAAATACCTTTGATATACATGATTTAGCTTCAACTGCATGCGAAACAAACGAGTTAGCTTCAAATCCAAGCGAAACACATGATTTAGCTTCAAATCAATGCGAAGTAGAAGATTTACATTCGAATCCATGCGAAACAAATGGCTTAACTTCAAATACCTTTGATATACATGATTTAGCTTCAACTGCATGCGAAACAAACGAGTTAGCTTCAAATCCAAGCGAATCACATGATTTAACTTCAAATCAATGGGAAGTAGCAGATTTACCTTCAAATCCATGCGAAACAAATGGTTTAGCTTCAAATACTTGTGATATACATGATTTAGCTTCAGCTGCATGGGAAACAAACGAGTTAGCTTCAAATCCAAGCGAAACACATGATTTAGCTTCAAATCAATGCGAAGTAGAAGGATTAGCATCAAATCCATGCAACACAAATTATTTTGCTTCTTATAATTGCGATATAAGTGATAAAGCTTCAAATGCAGGCGAAACAAACGAGTGAGCTTTAAATCCAAGCGTAACACATGATTTAACTTCAAATCAATGCGAAGTAGAAGATTTACCTTCGAATCCATGCGAAACAAATGGCTTAACTTCAAATACCTTTGATATACATGGTTTAGCTTCAACTGCATGCGAAACAAACGAGTTATCTTCAAATCCAAGCGAAACACATGATTTAGCTTCAAATCAATGCGAAATAGAAGGCTTAGCATCAAATCCATTCGACACAAATTATTTAGCTTCGTATACTTGCGATATAAGTGATATAGCTTCAAATGCAGGTGAAACAAACGAGTGATCTTCAAATCCAAGCGTAACACATGATTTAACTTCAAATCAATGGGAAGTAGCAGATTTACCTTCAAATCCATGCGGAACAAATGGTTTAGCTTCAAATACTTGTGACATACATGATTTAGCTTCAGCTGCATGGGAAACAAACGAGTTGGCTTCAAATCCAAGCGAAACACATGATTTAGCTTCAAATCAATGGGAAGTAGAAGGATTAGCATCAAATCCATGCAACACAAATTATTTTGCTTCTTATAATTGCGATATAAGTGATAAAGCTTCAAATGCAGGCAAAACAAACGAGTGAGCTTTAAATCCAAGCGTAACACATGATTTATCTTCAAATCTATGCGAAGTAGAAGATTTACCTTCAAATCCATGCGAAACAAATGGTTTAGCTTCAAATACTTGTGATATACATGATTTAGCTTCAGCTGCATGGGAAACAAACGAGTTAGCTTCAAATACAAGCGAAACACATGATTTAGCTTCAAATCAATGCGAAATAGAAGGCTTAGCATCAAATCCATGCGACACAAATTATTTAGCTTTGTATACTTGCGATGTAAGTGATATAGCTTCAAATGCAGGCGAAACAAACGAGTGAGCTTAAAATCAAAGCGTAACACATGATTTAACTTCAAATCAATGCGAAGTAGAAGATTTACCTTCGAATCCATGCGAAACAAATAGCTTAACTTTCAAATACCTTTGATATACATGATTTAGCTTCAACTGCATGCGAAACAAAAGAGTTAGCTTCAAATCCAAGCGAAACACATGATTTAACTTCAAATCAATGGGAAGTAGCAGATTTACCTTCAAATCCATGCGAAACAAATGGTTTAGCTTCAAATACTTGTGATATACATGATTTAGCTTCAGCTGCATGGGAAACAAACGAGTTAGCTTCAAATCCAAGCGAAACACATGATTTAGCTTCAAATCAATGCGAAGTAGAAGGATTAGCATCAAATCCATGCAACACAAATTATTTTGCTTCTTATAATTGCGATATAAGTGATAAAGCTTCAAATGCAGGCAAAACAAACGAGTGAGCTTTAAATCCAAGCGTAACACATGATTTATCTTCAAATCTATGCGAAGTAGAAGATTTACCTTCAAATCCATGCGAAACAAATGCTTTAGCTTCAAATACTTGTGATATACATGATTTAGCTTCAGCTGCATGGGAAACAAACGAGTTAGCTTCAAATCCAAGCGAAACACATGATTTAGCTTCAAATCAATGCGAAATAGAAGGCTTAGCATCAAATCCATGCGACACAAATTATTTAGCTTTGTATACTTGCGATGTAAGTGATATAGCTTCAAATGCAGGCGAAACAAACGAGTGAGCTTAAAATCCAAGCGTAACACATGATTTAACTTCAAATCAATGCGAAGTAGAAGATTTACCTTCGAATCCATGCGAAACAAATAGCTTAACTTTCAAATACCTTTGATATACATGATTTAGCTTCAACTGCATGCGAAACAAAAGAGTTAGCTTCAAATCCAAGCGAAACACATGATTTAACTTCAAATCAATGGGAAGTAGCAGATTTACCTTCAAATCCATGCGAAACAAATGGTTCAGCTTCAAATACTTGTGATATACATGATTTAGCTTCAGCTGCATGGGAAACAAACGAGTTAGCTTCAAATCCAAGCGAAACACATGATTTAGCTTCAAATCAATGCGAAGTAGAAGGATTAGCATCAAATCCATGCAACACAAATTATTTTGCTTCTTATAATTGCGATATAAGTGATAAAGCTTCAAATGCAGGCGAAACAAACGAGTGAGCTTTAAATCCAAGCGTAACACATGATTTAACTTCAAATCAATGCGAAGTAGAAGATTTACCTTCGAATCCATGCGAAACAAATGGCTTAACTTCAAATACCTTTGATATACATGATTTAGCTTCAACTGCATGCGAAACAAACGAGTTAGCTTCAAATCCAAGCGAAACACATGATTTAGCTTCAAATTAATGCGAAATAGAAGGCTTAGCATCAAATCCATGCGACACAAATTATTTAGCTTCGTATACTTGCGATATAAGTGATATAGCTTCAAATGCAGGCGAAACAAACGAGTGATCTTCAAATCCAAGCGTAACACATGATTTAACTTCAAATCAATGCGAAGTAGAAGATTTACCTTCGAATCCATGCGAAACAAATGGCGTAACTTCAAATACCTTTGATATACATGATTTAGCTTCAACTGCATGCGAAACAAACGAGTTAGCTTCAAATCCAAGCGAAACACATGATTTAGCTTCAAATCAATGCGAAGTAGAAGATTTACATTCGAATCCATGCGAAACAAATGGCTTAACTTCAAATACCTTTGATATACATGATTTAGCTTCAACTGCATGCGAAACAAACGAGTTAGCTTCAAATCCAAGCGAAACACATGATTTAACTTCAAATCAATGGGAAGTAGCAGATTTACCTTCAAATCCATGCGAAACAAATGGTTTAGCTTCAAATACTTGTGATATACATGATTTAGCTTCAGCTGCATGGGAAACAAACGAGTTAGCTTCAAATCCAAGCGAAACACATGATTTAGCTTCAAATCAATGCGAAGTAGAAGGATTAGCATCAAATCCATGCAACACAAATTATTTTGCTTCTTATAATTGCGATATAAGTGATAAAGCTTCAAATGCAGGCGAAACAAACGAGTGAGCTTTAAATCCAAGCGTAACACATGATTTAACTTCAAATCAATGCGAAGTAGAAGATTTACCTTCGAATCCATGCGAAACAAATGGCTTAACTTCAAATACCTTTGATATACATGGTTTAGCTTCAACTGCATGCGAAACAAACGAGTTAGCTTCAAATCCAAGCGAAACACATGATTTAGCTTCAAATCAATGCGAAATAGAAGGCTTAGCATCAAATCCATGCGACACAAATTATTTAGCTTCGTATACTTGCGATATAAGTGATATAGCTTCAAATGCAGGCGAAACAAACGAGTGATCTTCAAATCCAAGCGTAACACATGATTTATCTTCAAATCAAAGGGAAGTAGAAGATTTACCTTCAAACCATGCGAAACAAATGGCTTAGCTTCAAATACCTTTGATATACATGATTTAGCTTCAACTGCATGCGAAACAAACGAGTTAGCTTCAAATCCAAGCGAAACACATGATTTGCCGTCAAATCAATGCGAAACAAATGGTTTAGCTTCAAATACTTGTGATATACATGATTTAGCTTCAACTGCATGCGAAACAAACGAGTTAGCTTCAAATCCAAGCGAAACACATGATTCAGCTTCAAATCAATGCGAAACAAATGGTTTAGCTTCAAATACTTGTGATATACATGATTTAGCATCAACTGCATGCGAAACAAACGAGTTAGCTTCAAATCCAAGCGAAACACATGATTTAGCTTCAAATCAATGCGAAATAGAAGGCTTAGCATCAAATCCATGCGACACAAATTATTTAGCTTCTTATACTTGCGATATAAGTGATAAAGCTTCAAATGCAGGCGAAACAAACGAGTGAGCTTTAAATCCAAGCGTAACACATGATTTAAATTCAAATCAATGCGAAGTAGAAGATTTACCTTCAAATCCATGCGAAACAAATGGCTTAGCTTCAAATACCTTTGATATACATGATTTAGCTTCAACTGCATGCGAAACAAACGAGTTAGCTTCAAATCCAAGCGAAACACATGATTTAGCTTCAAATCAATGCGAAATAGAAGGCTTAGCATCAAATCCATGCAACACAAATTATTTAGCTTCTTATACTCGTGATATAAGTGATAAAGCTTCAAATGCAGGTGAAACAAACGATTGAGCTTTAAATCCAAGCGTAACACATGACTTAACTTCAAATTGTTACGACCCGCGGCGCGTTAGCACAAAAAAAATATAATTTCTCCGCGACCGCCGCGGATTCAAGACGCGTTGCAACTTTTCGTTCACTTCAGCGCGGTACGTCTGACTCTAACGGGGATATCACGATGACGCGTGCCTACGGTATACAAATACGCGACTCACCAGTGTTGAACGCAATGCGGATGCTATAGATGTACTCGATCGTTCGTTGCCTGCGAAGTAGTTTCTGAAGGCGTTGTTGGATCGTTAAGGTTAACATGCACGTTCGCGTCGCGTAGGAAGAGTTCGGGTTGGGTATTGTTCAATGATTTCACTTAGTTAACTGGTAAATGCTATATATATATATTCTAAATAACTTGGTTACACTTATTTCACTTAGATTATATTCTCTTAAGCTATGTTCGCTACTTGTAAACTATTGAGATATGGTACGCAGAGGTTGAATATACGCGGAGACTCCAAGAGAGACGTCGTTACTCTCTGGAGCGTGGAACTGAAGTGCTCGAGCTGTCCAAGCTTCCTCAGCGCGCCGAGTCCGGCCGATGGAGGGGCAACGTCGGTGCGAGGGAGAGCGCGTCTACTGGCGGTGTTCTCTTTCTCTTGCTGAGCGCTGTGAGATTCGCTGGTGCTTGCAGTTTCCCATGGAGAACGGTTGGCTGCGAGCGTGTTGGAATTTGCTGAGCTTGCAGTTCTTAGTGCGAGCGGATGCATCGTGCGTTCTCTCTCGCTCCTGGGCATCGTGAGATTCGCTGACGTCTGCAGGATCCCATGGAGAACGGTTGGCTGCGAGCGTGTTGGAATTTGCTGAGCTTGCAGTCTTTGCGGAGTGAACGGATGCATCATTGGCGTATGCATCAATTTATATAATCGTGCATAGGCGCATGTATCAACTTATTCTAAATGTTTAATTATATAGTTTAGCAATATGACTTGTTATATATGAACGTGTATACGTGTTTTGAGTGTATGTGTATGTGTGTGTGCGCGCTTAAGATTTAGGGTGTTGTTCTGTGTTACAATTGTGTACTTATACTTATTGTACGCATTTATATTATATGTTCTTATTGGTTAACGCAGTATGTCGGTCGGTCGACGTGTTTCGAATGTGTGTATGTATGCGTGTGTGTGTGCTTATGATTTATACTATTTTAGCGGTTGAATAAGGTATAGGCTGTAGGTTATAGTGTGTTTGACTAACTCTAGAAGCTTACCATCTATTCGCGCTTAGGCGGATACAACTTACATTCTACGCAATACGTCCTGAGGACGTAACACCTCCCCCGTGGGAAAAAGAAAAGCGACGCAGTCGGTTTTCTTCCTCCGAATCAGTGTCATGCGCGTTGGTTTTCCTAAAACTAACGAACCGTTCGCCGGGTTTAGTATGTCTTTCTATAAAGTCTCTGGGTTTGACGCTAGGGGTTTCACTGGGGGTATAATTAGTAGAGTTATCTGAGGGTTTTATTAATTTCTCGTGAGAGTTTTTGTTTTGGGATTCGCACACGATCACTTCGCTTATGGGGGGTACGCACTCCGTTGGGGACGTCACCGAGAAGGCACTGTTGTCATTATTTTTATCTTTAGTCTTCAGGTATAAACAAAAGTGTGTCAACGCACTCCAGATGGCTGCAACAAGCTGGATGCTCCATCCATAAGCTGCGTGAAGCGCGATTCCGTTGAGTATGGTGTTTACGCATAATTTAATGAATTTGATTATGACGTAAATGCCCATGACACCTGCCATGGCCGATCCGAATTGTATGAATCCATGCCATAACCTTTTCCCAGTGGATTCGGCTATGCCCTGTAGGGTGTTTTCGTCCATTAAATTCATCATACTGGCGGAACCGACCGCGTAGTTCCGTCCAGATGCGCCTTGAGCCAGTGCGTTTACCACTGCCATCTTTTCGACGGGGAACATTATATGCTCGTTGAGCTTTTCTATATCCTGTTGCGAGTAAATGCCCCCGTTGGCCAAGTTCGATGGGTTTGTATATTTCCATGATGACTCGGTAATTGGTTGAAGTGGAGGTGGTGGAATCGTCTCTATTGGTTTTGGAATCATACGGTACCAGGTCCCGTGGATCCTATGCATGGTCGGTATTAATTCGTTACATTCTTTCCTTGTGCCAATCTTTGTCAGGATTCTGGTCCGTGGAGTGAGGAAGAATGAGGTGTTGCGGTAGGTTACAGGGAGCTCGTCGTAGCATTCATTGGTTTTACGTAACGAGCACTGCACTGGAATACACTTTACAACGTGGATTGCTTCACCGGATGGAATTGCCATGAACCCCGGTTCTTCGGTGAGGGTGGTGGCTACTTCTGCCGGAGATGTATGTATGAGGGCTATTGCATTTCTTAGAACCTGTTGTTCCAATTTGCACTTTTGCTTCATTAGGTCTTGGTACAGATTTATTATTTGTTTCTTTATGTGTTTCTCGGCGTAAATGAATTTGGCATTAACGTAAGAGAAGATGTCCAAGTTGTTGATTTCCGTTTTCTGAGCTGTTTTGAATTTACCCTCCTTATCCACTTCAATTATTAGTAGTTTGGGATGTTCTGTTCTAATCAGATTGTATCCGCAAATTTGTGAGTGTCCAGTGCTAGATAGCGCGAAAGCGGTATCGTCGGACGCGACGGTATAGATGGCCGTGCTGCTGCCATTTCTTTCGGAGACCTTGGTTGCTTTTCCGTCTAAGAGAACGTTGTAACGGTTAAAATGGCACTGTTCTTCTGGTAGACTAGCCCAATAGGATAGTCCGTCCTCTGAGTCCATACAATTTTCGCGGTTTAAAGGACAATGCTGTCCTGACGGTAAGAGTATTTCATTGCTTGAGAGTTTGACTGCTGCCTTGAAGGACTTCGGTGTGATTCTAACGATTGCTTGGACTATTACACCATTCCAGGTACCGAAGGGGTCACTGTAGGTTGTCCCATTGCACGTGCCGTCCTGAAGTATGGAGCCAGCTAGAGTCAAGCTTCGGGTTGAAGTGCTGTTCTCCTCAAGTCCAACCAGGTGCCCAGACGGTGGCAGGAACAAGGAGCCGGACTCGTGCATTGTTGTACAGACATCCTTGGGCGTATGCACGATGTATTGTTGTCGGCCGTTGTCCACCACCGAAGCATGCGAGTGCATACCACAGTGGTAGATGGTGCGGTCGATTTCAACCTTACACTGGAGGACCTTAGTGTCCTGGAAATCGACCAGTTGAAGAAGTTGGATAGCGGTGTCCTCGGTTGTTGGCTTGGCGTCATTGAATTCGCATCTTGGTTTATCAATTGCGGAAAATGTGGTGGTATTTAATGTCGAACCACCGCAGTCGTAACCTATTAGGGCAGAGGTGGACTGAAATACAACGAAGACGAGGAGATTCATCGAGGTCTTCATGTTGTCAGGGTTGGTTGCAGACTGGTAGGTTCGGAGCTCACGCACTGTTTTGTATCTGTTTGAAACTGCTTGTTCGGTGGTGGGGGTTACAATGTGAGGGTGGGGATGCGTCACTTTCACGTTTTGGATCTTGTGTGGTTTTACAGCATGTTTTAACTTATCGACGTGTACAATTCTTGTGCCGGTCTTAAATTCTATTCGCGCGTTTTTGTTACCAAAGCATTCTATGATTTTAAACGGACCTAAGTATTCGTCATCGAATTTTCCTTTACGTGGTTCTTTTAGTAAATAAACTTGATCTCCGGCGGCGAAGCTTTTAACGTTTACTTTACGATCGTAATATTTATTTGAACGATGTTTTGCCGAGTCTAGGTTCTCTCGTGCCTTACCTATCGTTTCGGTGATCTTATTTTGTAATTTTTCCAAATAATGTTTGTATGACTCGTCGGATGCGTCATGCGTGACGCTGTTCGCTGACGGGGTTCTGGCCAGGGTGCCGAATACCAATTCATGGGGTGAAAACAATGTCCCCTCGTGCACGCTGGTGTTGTAGGAAAATGTCGCAAGGGGTAACCATTCGTCCCAGTCATTCTTTCTAATATATTGTTTGAGATATTCCGTCAACACCTGATGCGACCTTTCCACGGAGCCATTGCTTTATGGTCTAAAAGCGGTGGTTTTGAATTGGGAGATTTTGAATTTCTTAGCGACGTTACGCATGAGAGAGCTGAGAAAGTTAGTTCCTTGATCCGTTAAGATTCCTTTCGGGGCGCCGAAACGGCAAATGAAATGATGTACGAATGCGTCCGCGGTCTCGAGAGCGTTGGCGTTACGGAGAGGAAGTGCTAGGGAATACTTTGTGAGGAGATCCTGTATAGTCAAAATGTAGGAGAAGCCGTTCGGGGAGGTAGGGAGGGGACCTACAATGTCCATTGATATTTTGTCAAAAGCGGTGCCGGGTGTGTCGGTTATCGTCATTGGAAGTCGGGTTTTCACGCGCGTCAGCTTCTTTTGCTGGCAGGACTGGCACGAATTCACGTACTCCTGTACCTCTCTTTTTAGGGAGGCCCAGAAATATTTTTCCCTAATTCGTTTATAGGTTTTTGTAATTCCCTTGTGTCCCGCGAAAGTCGACGTGTGGTTTTCCGCTATGATGGCTGGACGTTCGTCCGTAGGGGGTATAATAACTTCATTGCTACAGGCGAAAATCTGTGTATTTGTCACTGAAAATATTTCTAATAATGTTTTATAGATGTCGGCCCAAGTTACGCCGTCTATAGTGGTTTTTGAAATGCTGACGGATTCTAATTGTAATTCCGTCGTGACATCGTATACTGATCTTAATGCCTCTAGTATATCGTCATAAGAGACCGCGTAATGTTCTGAGGTTTTTACGGGTAGTAGAATAAGTTTCTTGTTTCCGGAGTTCAATACTTTTGCTCTAGATAGTGTAAGATTCTTGAGTGAAGGGATTCGTCCTGCTGAATAAAGGTCTTTCGCACCGGTGTCTATTGGTCGTCCGTCGGTCGTTATGAACGCGACTAGGTTATCATTGCGCATAATTAAGCGGTCGCGTGTATGGATGAATGTTCGTCTCGTCGGCGCTGAAGGCGCGTTGTGATCGGAGAAGAGATTCTCGTCGTCGTCGGAGTCTGTGTAAGAGTCTGGGCCCGAAGTTATGGCTATGTCTGTGGGCGTGTCAAGCGTCGTGATTGGAGAATTGTTGTTGGGCAATGGCGCATTGTCGGGAGGGAAGGGACGTCGAATGTCCAATGAACTGGGAGAGGTTGGCAGAGATGAACTGGAAGATGGAGACGGAATCGGCGAGAATGGTGGACGCGTCGGTTGCGGCTGTATGGCGGTTCGTCGCGGGGAGGGGCCCGGGAGTGAGTCTGGCAGTGAGCCAGGTTGCCTGGAATAGGGGTTAGTAGGAGAATGCTGTAAGGGTGGCTGACGGTCGGGAATTGGTGACGGGGGTTGGGGTTGCTTGTCACGGTGTGCGTCGAATATGCCGGAGGAATCTGAGGAAAGCGGAAGAGCGCTCACGGGGTTTCTCGACAAGGCGTCTGCATTCAAATTTGTTTTGCCGGTTTTATACGTAATTCGGTAGTCGAATTCGGCGAGTTTCAAGCGCCAACGAAGTAGTCTGGATGTAGGGTCCTTAACGGAATTCATCCACACGAGTGGCTGATGGTCTGTTATAAGATTGAATTTGTGTCCGTATATGTAAGGGCGGAAGTATTGCGTGCAGTATATTATGGCTAGACATTCCTTTTCGATCGTTGAATAATTGATTTCGGCGCCGTGGAGAAGTCGTGATGCGTACGCGATAGGACGGTCCTTGCCGGGTTCGTCCTGGCTTAGGACGCCGCCGATAGCGTAGCCGGAGGCATCTGTTGTTATATTAAATTCTTTTGAGAAGTCTGGATATTGCAACAGTGGTTTCGTTGTTAAAATTTCGCGCAGCGTGCAGAAGGCTTTTTCTTGTTGTTGGCCCCAGTTGAATTTAGTATCCTTCTTTAACAACATGGTCAGAGGTTTAGAAATATGTGAGAAGTTACTAATGAATCGGCGGTAGTAGCCCGAGAGGCCCAGAAATTCTCGGAGCTTCTTTACGTTTGTTGGACGCGGAAAATCTTTCACCGCCGCGATCTTTTGCGGACAGGGTTTGACCCCTTCTTCGCCTATTATATGGCCGAGGTACGCAACCTCGCGGTGTAGGAAACCGCATTTAGACGGTTGAAGTTTTAAATTTGCCTCTCGCAACCTTCGAGCTAACTGATTAAATTTTGACTTATGTTCTGATAAACTTCGCGCATTTATGACAATGTCGTCCAAGTACACGAAGAGTTCCGTGCCCTGGAGACCGGTTAAAATACTATCCATTAGACGCTGCAAGGTTGCGGGAGCGTTCCGCAGGCCAAATGGCATTCGCTTGAATTCGTAATGACCATACGGGGTCGAGAAGGCCGTTTTCGCTGCGTCGGTAGGTTCCATCCCGATTTGATGAAAACCACTAGCCAAATCAAAGACGCTGAAATACTTGGCGCTGCCAAGCTGATCGAGAATTTCTAAGATACTTGGTAACGGATATGCATCCGGAATTGATTTTTCGTTCAGACTTCTAAAATCTATTACCATACGCCATTTTTTGTTTCCGTCGGCGCCGGTTTTCTTTGGCACTATCCAAAGAGGACTATTGTAAGGTGATTTAGAAGGGGCTACGATATTTTGCTCGAGCAGCTCCTTCATCTGCTTGTCTATCTCCTCCCTATGTATGGGGGGGTACCGATATTGCTTTACGTGAACTGGTATGTCGTCGGTGGTAAGAATTTTGTGAGTTACAGCGTTAGTTTTTCCCAAAGGCTCACCCGGGAGATAAAAAATATCTTGATATTCGTCGATTAGGCTATGAACGTGCGATCTTTCCTCTTCGCTGAGGTGATCCGTACTGATTATGCCGGTTATCTCGTCGCGGCGAGAGGTAAGAGAATTAGATTTCGCGAATGAGTGAATTGAATTTGTTTCGTTTGACGACGGTGATACTCCTTCCACTTCTCTTACCTCTACCGTTGGCATAGAGATATTAACAGTTTTGTCGGAGACGTTTACGCAATTTATCACAGTTTTACCGTCGGAGATTCGCGCGAGGCAGTGAGGTACTAATACGCCAGGTGCCAGTTCGCATTTCTCGATGTATCCGGTCTCGGTACCGGTGGCGTTTACCGTTACATACGCGCTTACGCGAGGCCCAATTACGAATCGACCCTGGGACAGAAAAGGGAACTCATCCCGCCCCCCCAGGTAAGAGTCTTGTGACGAAAGGAAATCTCTGCTCCTTCGGAGAGAAATACGGAGCCTAAAATACCGTCGGCGGGTATTGGGAACGTGGCAGGCACCACATGGAAATCTATTCCCTTTCCTGCAATAGTAATAGTTGCAAGTCCGAGCGTCGCAACGCTTTCATCAGTGATCCCGGTTATATTAATTATACGCTCAGTATCGACCAGGGTATCCGGCGTGAGAAAGGTCGTTTTAATTATATTGGGTTCGGCGCCCGTGTCCACCATAAATTTGGTCGCGTTCAAGAGTTCCGGGGAAGAAATTATTACATGTGGAACTCTGGTGTCTGGACTTAATGTGACTCTTGAAATTCGGGCTCCTGTGGTGTTGGCTCGCTCGCGATACTCTTGACTGGTTGAGCTCGCGGGTTGTTTGTTACCTCCCGTCGCGGACCCGAGGCCGACGGAAGGTTTTGACCGTTTCCCGTCTGTTCGCGGAGACGATTATTGTATTCGCGTTTCCGGCATTCGTGAATATCATGGCCGGGATTTTTGCAATAATTGCAGTGTTTGTTATTAGAATCGCGCGGTGTGTATTCGCGTTGCGGTCGGTACGCCGGTGCGTCACGCGGTTGTTTGCCGTCGGCGTAGCGCGAAGATTAAGGCGGCGGTACGCGATCATAGACAGCGTTCGACATTGGTCGGCGCTGCATCACGTCGCTATATGACTCGCGACGCGGCGGCTGACTCGATCTGTTTGTATCACGATGGCGGTGGCGGTCTGTGGCCACCCAGGGTTGAGAGGCGACCCCCGAACTAGTCCTCGCGAAGGTTGTTGCTACTACCGAGTCGATGGATGCGTCGACGATGAAGGCATTTTAGACCGTCAGTGCGTCGTACATGTAGTACTTCGCATAATGGCGAGGCCCGAGATTAAGCATGCGGGCTGTGGCGTGTTCATGTACAGCATGGAATATGCTGTACTACTCCTTAGCGGGGGACTGTTGTCACTTGTGGCTGCAGTCCCCCGCGTTACGTTATGCGGTTTTTCTGGTCTAACTGGAATGCCGCATTTCGTTGTCTGAACACGCCACGAAGCAACACGCCGTCGGATTGAATGTTGCTGCTGAGTCGATAGGTGCATCGGCGATGAAAGCACTTGAGACCGCCAGTGCGTTGTACATGTAGTACTTCGCATAATGGCGAGGCCCTTGAACTAAGCATACGGGCTGTGGTGTGTTCATGTACAGCATTGAATATGCTGTACTACTCCCATCCGGGGGACTGTTGTCACTTGTGGCTTCAGTCCCCCGCGTTACGTTATGCGGTTTTTCTGGTCTGACTGGAATGCCGCATTTTCGTTATCTGAACACGCCACAAAGCAACACGCCGACGGAGTGAATGCTGCCGAGTTGACGGATGCATCAGATGCATCGGCGATGAGGGTATTTTGAGACCGCCAGTGCGTTGTACATGTAGTACTTCGCATAATGGCGAGGCCCTTGAACTAAGCATACGGGCTGTGGCGTGTTCATGTACAGCATTGAATATGCTGTACTACTCCCTACCGGGGGACTGTTGTCACTTGTGGCTGCAGTCCCCCGCGTCACGTTATGCGGTTTTTCTGGTCTGACCGGAATGCCGCATTTTCGTTGTCTGAGCGCGCCACGTAGCAACATGCCGCTGGATCTAGAAATCGGGATGCAACCAATCACCTGGGCAACCCAGGCCGCAAGGGGCAAACGTGCCCTAGCCACACTTGAGCCTCCACGAAAAAGGTACCGCTGGATAGCTCGTGTTCTCAAAACGCAGCGAACCGAACGAAGTGTGGTGGAGAGGAAGAGGCAGCCTCTCCGACTGCTGTCTCCCGCGTGTTTGCCGTGCGTGGCGACCCTTGTCGTCGGAAAAGAGGATCCTGGGATCTGAGGGGGCCCTCTCCTGCGGGTGAGACGTCCCCAACACGTACCTTTGGCCTCTGCTTCGGCTAGATGGGAGGCTGGACGAGAAAAGCAGCCCTGGTCCAGTCAATCGGCTTGGAACGACCATACGCTTCGGCGAGTGGGTTCTGACGGGCGAGGACGCGGGCTGGGTTGAGTAATCGGCCCAGTCAGCAGACTATGTCCGGTGCGTAGCCCTAACCCAGCCTGATGGCGGGTTCCAAAATGTGTGGGTCGGTGGTGGCCGGGGAGCGTACCGGATGAAAGAAAGATTCACATTATGGGATCTAAATCGAAAACACAAATTGAACGATCTAAGTCGGCGGGTCCAGCTCCTACTCGGAGTGAAGCCGTCGCCACAGACGCGGAAGCTACAGCAGCAGCTGTTAGCCCTCCTGCGTCTGCGAAAAAGACAAGGTCCGGGAAGGTGTTGAACATCGCCAATCCTCGTGTGACCTTGGAGAGATGCGTGACACCCACGCGAGCGGTCTCGGTGAAAACTGAGGCCACGGAAGAAGGCGCGCCGGACACCGGTAACGTGGGGACAGCGCCCAAGTCGGGGGACTCCCCCAGCCGCAAGGCTGGGAAGGGGAAACCCAAAAAAATCGAACAAGTCAAAGACACGCTCGTGAAGGTGCAACCGGCACCCGTGCGTGTCGAAGACCCCGAAGGTGGCGGTTGGAAAACCGTCACCAAAAAGTCGAAGCGTGCCAAGCCAGTCGCACCTACTGGCAAGGCCGCAGCAAACCAGGCCAGGAAATCGAAGGGGACGGTTTCCGGGCACAAGGTACGGCCTCTCGATCTCGTGAGAGACGAAGCCTTCAGGCGAGTATCGGAGATACGGACCTTTTGCTTTCGACCCGAGTCGAAAGTCAACAAGGAGTCCGGGTCGAAGATACTAGCAGAAGTCGGAGCACTCAACGAGTTGGTCCAGGAGCTGATTCAAAGAAACAGCTTCGTCGAAGGGCAACTCGCCGCGGTCAGGGCGGACCTAAAAGCGCGCCCTGCCGTAATGAGTGCGGCGCGACCTGGGCCGTCCAAGGGATCCCTCCCGAAGACGGTCTCCAATGCCGCGCAGTTGACCTACGCCCAAGTGGCAAAGGTCAACCAGTCAGCGACTCCGGAGGCGAGAAGACCACCGACACAATACGTGGTGCGTATCTTCCCGCCAAAGGATAAAGGACAGAACAGCGATGCTACTAAGAGAGCTGTTCTGTCGATCGTAAAACCTGCGAAGGAGGCGATCCGTGTCAGATCGGTTCGACGCATCCACTCCGGTGGCATCGTCGTCGAAACCGATCGCAAGGAGGACCTAAAAGCCTTCGTAGGGAACAAGAAGCTGGCGAGTGCGGGACTGTCCGTCTCCTTGCCCAGCAAACGGGACCCCGAGGTCCTGATTTATGACATTCCGAAAGGGATGGGCAAGGAGGAAATTGCCTCCAGTCTTTGGAGGCAAAACCTCTCTGAGGCGTCCCAGAAGGATGTGCCTTCGGGTGTTCGGGTCAGTCGCATGGCTGGCAAGACCCCGGAGACAGCCAACTGGGTAGTGGCCGTCAGTCCGCAGATTCGTCGGCGGCTGGCGCAGAGAGGGGACCGGGTGTACCTTGGGTGGAGTTCCTGCCGTGTGCGGGACTTCATACAGGTCACCCGTTGCTATAAGTGCCAGCGCTTCGGGCACACCGCGAAGCGCTGTAAATTCAAAGAGGATGTCTGCGGACATTGTGCCGAAAAAGGGCACGGATATGCGCTCTGCAGCAGGAAGAGCAAGCCTCCGGTTTGTTCCAACTGCAAAAACAGAGGGCGGCCACACGACCATAAGTCGCGAGACCCGGCCTGCGCCTCCTATCAGGAAGCGCTGGTTTTGGAGATGTCTCGTATAAGATGCGAATAATTTGAATCTCGAATGGACAGTACAAACGACCGGCGACGCTCGAGAGTCATACGGGTCATGCAGCATAACATGCAGCGGGCCCGAAACGTGACCGACGAAGTCCGGACTGAGATGCATAGGCGAGGGGTAGATGTGTTGCTTGCACAAGAGCCATATAGCTGGCGGGGTACTGTGCCCGGGCTAGGCTTGAGAACGAGGCTGATCACGGCAGGCGAACCGGTGATGGCTGCAATAGCGGTCAGAAACCCGGATCTAACCGTGGTCAAAGTCTCTAACTTGTGCGACACGCATTTGTCCTGTGTCAGCATCTCGGGTTCGTTTGGGAGCTTCTTCCTGATCAGCCAGTACTTTCAATGCTCCGATGACGTTGAATCAGGTCTGGCGCGGTTGGAGAGAGCTCTTTCCGCACTTAAGCATAACCGAGTCATTATCTCTGCCGACGTTAACGCGAAATCAGCCCAGTGGGGCAGCGCGGAGACGGACGTGAGAGGCCGTAAACTCGAAGAGTTTATCGTGAGCCATGGCTTGGTTGTCTTGAACGAGGCTGGAAACGCTCCGACGTTTTCCAGCCCTAGTGGACAGTCATACATCGACGTCACACTATCGACACCTGATATTTGCGACAAGGTGCGAGGTTGGAAGGTCCGCGAGGACCTGACGACCAGCGACCACCGAGTCATAGAGTTTTCTTTGAGTTTTTGCGCCGAGGACGGTGCTGCCGAAATTAGTAGCAACAGCAGCACCAACCGGAACGGATTATTACCAAGGTTCCGACTCCGAAGCGCAAAATGGCCCGAGTTCGACAAGGCGCTGCAGGAAAGTAAGAGGAGTATATCCCCCGATCCATTGAACAATAAGGGGGATGTCGAACACCTAGCACAGGAGATCGAAAGAATGATCGTCCAAGCGTGCGACTCCTCGATGCCAACCAAGCAGTGGCATTCAAAATCCGTCCCATGGTGGACGGCCGACCTGACGAGGCAAAAGAGGCGAGTCTACAAACTTAGACGAGCCTCGCAGAACGCAGCATGTTCAGAGGAGCAGAGGGCGGCCAAGAGGACCGAGTATCTTAAACAGAGAAAGGCCTACAAAGCCGCCATCAAAGCTGCTCGGTCGCACAGCTGGCGTGCATTCGTGACCGAGCAGGGAAACAAGGAACCCTGGGGCCTCATTTATAAGATCACGAGGCAGAAGATGACAGCCAGCACGGTCATCTCGAATATAAATCGTAACACTGCCCAGGGTTACACCACAGACTGGGACTCCACCGCTTCCGCGCTGCTGGAGGGGTTAATTCCGGACGATAGCCCCGCGAATGACTCCCCGGATCATGCGCGAGTCAGGAGGGAAGCTGCCATCGAGCCGGAGAGTGAGGACGCCAGTCCCTTCACCCTCTCGGAGCTCAGATCGGCGGTCAACCGACTGAAGAGCGGCAAGTGTCCAGGCCTAGATCGGATCGAGCCGGAGATTTTAAAACGTTCGTGTAATACAATCTCACGCGAGCTCCTCCGACTCTACAACGGATGCCTGGCACACGGAGTCTTTCCCGTGGAATGGAAAGTCGGGTCCATCATTACCATCCTTAAAGGACCCGAGAAACCTGAAACGGAGATAAAGTCCTACAGACCAATATGCTTGCTTTCGGTCGTAGGCAAAGTCTTGGAGAAGCTAATCGCTACGCGATTAGCTAGTTTGTTTTTGCACCCCGACTACGCCTCCGATCGGCAATACGGATTCAGGCCGCATCGATCCACGACTGATGCCGTGGTAAATGCCGCGCCGCACTCATTACGGCAGGGCGCGCTTTTAGGTCCGCCCTGACCGCGGCGAGTTGCCCTTCGACGAAGCTGTTTCTTTAAATCAGCTCCTGGACCAACTCGTTGAGTGCTCCGACTTCTGCTAGTATCTTCGACCCGGACTCCTTGTTGACTTTCGACTCGGGTCGAAAGCAAAAGGTCCGTATCTCCGATACTCGCCTGAAGTTTTCCGAGAGGAAAAGTACGTCGTGGGTCTGCTCTTCGACATTGCTGCGGCCTTTGATAATGTCTGGTGGCCAAGCATACTCAACGCGTTGAGGAAGCGAGGCTGCCCAAAAAACCTATTTAGATTGGTGGTCGACTACTTCGACGGCCGCGTGGTGACTATGGTGTCTGATCGCGGTGCAGTGCGGAAGAAAGTCACTAAGGGCTGCCCACAGGGATCGATTCTTGGTCCGAGCTGTTGGAACTTAGTCTTCGACGAGGTTCTACAGCTCCTATCGAACGCCGGGCTCGCTTGCGAGCCCATCGCCTATGCAGACGACCTTCTTGTCTTGATCTTCGCGAACAGCAGGAAGGGTCTAGAAAGCAATGGCCAATTGGTTGTGGACACCATTTCTCGCTGGTGCGACCAGCAGAAATTGTCGCTGTCTGCGACCAAGACCGAGATGGTATTCTTAAAAGGCTCTCTCGACAGAGAGAGGCCACCTGTGATAAAAGTAGGAGGTCGGAATATTGCCGTCAAGGACTCTGTGCGTTACCTTGGCGTGCATTTTGACTCTAGACTGGGTATCCATTCCCATGTCGAGTATTTGAATGCTAAGTCCTTGCGAACGTTTAATGCGCTAGCAAGGATTGCTAAGTCGAACTGGGGATTGGGATATCGGACGATGCGTACTTTGTACCGCGGCTTGTTTGTCCCAATCGTCACGTATGCTGCCGCGGGCTGGGCAGACCGCCTTACCTCTGGGACGAGTAAAGTGCTCACCAGGGCGCAGAGGCATGTTCTGCTTGGCTGCGTCAAAGCCTACAGGACAGTCTCCACTGATGCGATCCCCGTGATCGCCGGGGAGATACCTGTGGACTTGGCGATAGCGGAGTTCAGCTGCGTGTACAAAGCCAGGAAGAAACTCGGGTTCCAACATGGAACCTATCAAGTGAGTCAGGCCGAATTGGCTGACGAAGTCGTCACCGAAGCCCAAGTTCGCAGAAGGCTGAGGGAGGCGACTTTAGAGATGTGGCAGCAGAGATGGTCGTCCTCGACGAAGGGTAGGGAAACCTTCCAATACTTCGGCGAGGTATCAGACCGTCTCTCAGCGAGCTGGATCAGAGTCGACCATGATGTAGCGCAGTTCTTGAGCGGACACGGAGACTTCCGTGCGAAGCTCAAGACGTTCGCCCTGGTCGACGACGAGTTGTGCGAATGTGGGGAGGAGGAAACTCCAAACCACGTCCTCTACGATTGTCAGCGTTACGTAGAGGACAGGGAACACCTACGCCAGGCGGCGATTCGAGAAGGATTTCAGTGGCCAATCGACAAAGCCAGCCTGGTGTCAGAGCAGCTGTTTCAGGAGTTCCGAAAATTCGCACGATCCGTAAGCAAGACTAAGAAGCGAACATAGAACGAAACTGCATACGGAGCGTGGACTCGTCCAGCTCCGTTGATGTACGGCATGCTGGGCGAACCCCTCGGGGTTCGTCCCCTCGGGCCAGGCTGAAGCCCCTCTTGCGGAGATAAAAGACTTTAACACTACTCCGTAAGAGTGCCTGGATTGGGTTGGACTCGAGGTGGCAGTGGGAGTAGCACGCTGTCTTCCCCTGATACGATGGTGAACGAAGGTAGAGCCCGAACATCAGGCACAAGTCGCAAGAGCGGCCGGTATGGTCCACCAAGGACTTAGGTACGGCCCGTCTCTCAGAGACCACAGTTTGACGGCAACACTAACTGTTTGTATCACGATATCTATTCTGAAATTCCGGACGGTACGGGGAGGGTGACCTATATCTATTTGTGCTGGGTCGACGATCGTCAGAAAAACGCACTTCGCGCGGACCCGATCTTGAATAATATTCTCTATCGGCCTCCGCTTCCTTGAATCGATTTATTGCCATGTCGAAAAGCCCTTCCAATGAATGATGATCGGCATGCTGTATGCTATACCGAATCGTCGGTATAACACCTCTGAGAAAGCTGTTTTTTGTCAATTTGTCGATTTCCGCGACATTTGGCCTAACTCTATCGCAATCTAAGATTGCGGCACGGAGGTCCCGGATACGTGCGATAAAATCAAGCATATGTTCATTTTCCCTCATGCGGATATTTGTCATCTCGCCGCGGTAATGATCGATTGTATTAGATGGCCCAAACACGTCCTTTAATCTGTTGCAGAGATCCGCGATCGTATCCACTCTCTTGTCCTCGATTGCCGTATACGCTCGGCCTTGTAATTTATTAATTATAAGTTTAGCTAGCGTTGATTCAGCGCGAGGGTGAACGAGGTCGCGCGCACGATGGCAAGCGCGCGTAAATTTCCATACCGGGAAATTGGTACCATCGAAATCAGGAACCGAATTACATGCGGCTTGCATTGTGAGTCCCGAATTTCCGGCGATGGATTCGAAGCCGGGGTTTGTGTTAGCGGTTCTACTTAAATCCGATTCTGGGGTACGGTCGATTATTGCGTCATCATGAAGCGCAGGTTTACGGATTCTAAGTGATTCCAACTCTTCGCGAAGCGCGGCGTTTTCGTTCATCCATCGTTCGCGTTCTCTTTTTAGATTGTCCTGCGCGTGTTCGTATTCTGCTGAAAGTTTATTTCTATTTTCCTCTAATTTTAAAGATTGTGATTGTAAGCGCGACTCTTCGGCTCTCAGGAATAGTTCGTAATCAGCTAGTTGTTCCGGGGTTTTAGAGGCGGATTGTGATCGCGTATTGCTCGCAGGAGCTGCCATGGTGACCGTTGCAGTATCCCACCGCTGCCACCAATTTGTTACGTCCCGCGGCGCGTTAGCACAAAAAAAAATATAATTTCTCCGCGACCGCCGCGGATTCAAGACGCGTTGCAACTTTTCGTTCACTTCAGCGCGGTACGTCTGACTCTAACGGGGATATCACGATGACGCGTGCCTACGGTATACAAATACGCGACTCACCAGTGTTGAACGCAATGCGGATGCTATAGATGTACTCGATCGTTCGTTGCCTGCGAAGTAGTTTCTGAAGGCGTTGTTGGATCGTTGAGGTTAACATGCACGTTCGCGTCGCGTAGGAAGAGTTCGGGTTGGGTATTGTTCAATGATTTCACTTAGTTAACTGGTAAATGCTATATATATATATTCTAAATAACTTGGTTACACTTATTTCACTTGGATTATATTCCCTTAAGCTATGTTGGCTACTTGTAACTTATTGAGATATGGTACGCAGAGGTTGAATATACGCGGAGACTCCAAGAGAGACGTCGTTACTCTCTGGAGCGTGGAACTGAAGTGCTCGAGCTGTCCAAGCTTCCTCCGCGCGCCGAGTCCGGCCGATGGAGGGGCAACGTCGGTGCGAGGGAGAGCGCGTCTACTGGCGGTGTTCTCTCTCTCTTGCTGAGCGCTGTGAGATTCGCTGGTGCTTGCAGTTTCCCATGGAGAACGGTTGGCTGCGAGCGTGTTGGAATTTGCTGGGCTTGCAGTTCTCAGTGCGAGCGGATGCATCGTGCGTTCTCTCTCGCTCCTGGGCATCGTGAGATTCGCTGACGTCTGCAGGATCCCATGGAGAACGGTTGGCTGCGAGCGTGTTGGAATTTGCTGAGCTTGCAGTCTTTGCGGAGTGAACGGATACATCATTGGCGTATGCATCAATTTATATAATCGTGCATAGGCGCATGTATCAACTTATTCTAAATGTTTAATTATATAGTTTAGCAATATGACTTGTTATATATGAACGTGTATACGTGTTTAGAGTGTATGTGTATGTGTGTGTGCGCGCTTAAGATTTAGGGTGTTGTTCTGTGTTACAATTGTGTACTTATACTTATTGTACGCATTTATATTATATGTTCTTATTGGCTAACGCAGTATGTCGGTCGGTCGACGTGTTTCGAATGTGTGTATGTATGCGTGTGTGTGAGCTTATGATTTATACTATTTTAGCGGTTGAATAAGGTATAGGCTGTAGATTATAGTGTGTTTGACTAACTCTAGAAGCTTACCATCTATTCGCGCTTAGACGGATACAACTTACATTCTACGCAATACGTCTTGAGGACGTAACAAAATCAATGCGAAGTAGAAGATTTACCTTCAAATCCATGCGAAACAAATGGCTTAGCTTCAAATACCTTTGATATACATGATTTAGCTTCAACTGCATGCGAAACAGACGAGTTAGCTTCAAATCCAAGCGAAACACATGATTTAGCTTCAAATCAATGCGAAATAGAAGGCTTAGCATCAAATCCATGCAACACAAATTATTTAGCTTCTTATACTTGCGATATAAGTGATAAAGCTTCAAATGCAGGGGAAACAAACGAGTGAACTTTAAATCCAAGCGTAACACATGATTTAACTTCAAATCAATGCGAAGTAGAAGATTTACCTTCAAATCCATGCGAAACAAATGGTTTAGCTTCAAATACTTGTGATATACGTGATTTAGCTTCAGCTGCATGCGATACAAACAAGTTAGCTTCAAATCCAAGCGAAACACATGATTTAGCTTCAAAACAATGCGAAGTAGAAGGCTTAGCATCAAATCCATGCAACACAAATTATTTAGCTTCGTATACTTGCGATATAAGTGATATAGCTTCAAATGCAGGTGAAACAAACGAGTGATTTTCAAATCCAAGCGTAACACATGATTTAACTTCAAATCAATGTGAAGTAGAAGATTTACCTTCAAATCCATGCGAAACAAATGGCTTAGCTTCAAATACCTTTGATATACATGATTTAGCTTCAACTGCATGCGAAACAAACGAGTTAGCTTCAAATCGAAGCGAAACACATGATTTAGCTTCAAATCAATGCGAAATAGAAGGCTTAGCATCAAATCCATGCTACACAAATTATTTAGCTTCTTATACTTGCGATATAAGTGATAAAGCTTCAAATGCAGGCGAAACAAACGAGTGAGCTTTAAATCCAAGCGTAACACATGATTTAACTTCAAATCAATGCGAAGTAGAAGATTTACCTTCAAATCCATGCGAAACAAATGGCTTAGCTTCAAATACCTTTGATATACATGATTTAGCTTCAGCTGCATGCGAAACAAACGAGTTAGCTTCAAATCCAAGCGAAACACATGATTTAGCTTCAAATCAATGCGAAATAGAAGGCTTATCGTCAAATCCATGCAACACAAATTATTTAGCGTCTTATACTTGCGATATAAGTGATAAAGCTTCAAATGCAGGCGAAACAAACGAGTGAGCTTTAAATCCAAGCGTAACACATGATTTAACTTCAAATCAATGCGAAGTAGAAGATTTACCTTCAAATCCATGCGAAACAAATGGTTTAGCTTGAAATACTTGTGATATACATGATTTAGCTTCTGCTGCATGCGATACAAACGAGTTAGCTTCAAATCCAAGCGAAACACATGATTTAGCTTCAAATCAATGCAAAATAGAAGGCTTAGCATCAAATCCATGCGACACAAATTATTTAACTTCTTATACTTTCGATATAAGTGATAAAGCTTCAAATGCAGATGAAACAAACGAGTGAGCTTTAAATCCAAGCATAACACATGATTTAACTTCAAATCAATGCGAAGTAGAAGATTTACCTTCAAATCCATGCGAAACAAATGGTTTAGCTTCAAATACTTGTGATATACATGTTTTAGCTTCAACTGCATGCGGAACAAACGAGTTAGTTTCAAATCCAAGCGAAACACATGATTGAGCTTCAAATCAATGCGAAATAGAAGGCTTAGCATCAAATCCATGCGACACAAATTATTTAGCTTCGTATACTTGCGATATAAGTGATATAGCTTCAAATGCAGGTGAAACAAACGAGTGATCTTCAAATCCAAGCGTAACACATGAATTAACTTCAAATCAATGCGAAGTAGAAGATTTACCTTCAAATCCATGCGAAACAAATGGTTTAGCTTCAAATACTTGTGATATACATGATTTAGCTTCAACTGCATGCGAAACAAACGAGTTAGCTTCAAATCCAAGCGAAACACATGATTTAGCTTCAAATCAATGCGAAATAGAAGACTTAGCATCAAATCCATGCGACACAAATTATTTAGCTTCGTATACTGGCGATATAGGTGATATAGCTTCAAATGCAGGTGAAACAAACGAGTGATCTTCAAATCCAAGCGTAACACATGATTTAACTTCAAATCAATGGGAAGTAGCAGTTGTACCTTCAAATCCATGCGAAACAAATGTTTTAGCTTCAAATACTTGTGATATACATGATTTAGCTTCAGCAGCATGGGAAACAAACGAGTTAGCTTCAAATCCAAGCGAAACACATGATTTAGCTTCAAGTCAATGCGAAGTAGAAGGCTTAGCATCAAATCCATGCAACACAAATTATTTAGCTTCTTATACTTGCGATATAAGTGATAAAGCTTCAAAAGCAGGCGAAACAAACGAGTGAGCTTTAAATCCAAGCGTAACACATGATTTAACTTCAAATCAACGCGAAGTAGAAGATTTACCTTCAAATCCATGCGAGACAAATGGTTTAGCTTGAAATACTTGTGATATACATGATTTAGCTTCTGCTGCATGCGATACAAACGAGTTAGCTTCAAATCCAAGCGAAACACATGATTTAGCTTCAAATCAATGCGAAGTAGAAGGCTTAGCATCAAATCCATGCAGCACAAATTATTTAGCTTCTTATACTGGCGATATAAGTGATAAAGCTTCAAATGCAGGCGAAACAAACGAGTGAGCTTTAAATCCAAGCGTAACACATGATTTAACTTCAAATCAATGCGAAGTAGAAGATTTACCTTCAAATCCATGCGAAACAAATGGCTTAGCTTCAAATACCTTTGATATACATGATTTAGCTTCAACTGCATGCGAAACAAACGAGTTAGCTTCAAATCGAAGCGAAACACATGATTTAGCTTCAAATCAATGCGAAATAGAAGGCTTAGCATCAAATCCATGCTACACAAATTATTTAGCTTCTTATACTTGCGATATAAGTGATAAAGCTTCAAATGCAGGCGAAACAAACGAGTGAGTTTTAAATCCAAGCGTAACACATGATTTAACTTCAAATCAATGCGAAGTAGAAGATTTACCTTCAAATCCATGCGAAACAAATGGTTTAGCTTGAAATACTTGTGATATACATGATTTAGCTTCTGCTGCATGCGATACAAACGAGTTACCTTCAAATCCATGCGAAACAAATGGCTTAGCTTCAAATACCTTTGATATACATGATTTAGCTTCAACTGCATGCGAAACAAACGAGTTAGCTTCAAATCCAAGCGAAACACATGATTGAGCTTCAAATCAATGCGAAATAGAAGGCTTAGCATCAAATCCATGCTACACAAATTATTTAGCTTCCTATACTTGCGATATAAGTGATATAGCTTCAAATGCAGGTGAAACAAACGAGTGATCTTCAAATCCAAACGTAATACATGATTTAACTTCAAATCAATGCGAAGTAGCAGATTTTCCTTCAAATCCATGCGAAACAAATGGTTTAGCTTCAAATACTTGTGATATACGTGATTTAGCTTCAGCTGCATGCGATACAAACAAGTTAGCTTCAAATCCAAGCGAAACACATGATTTAGCTTCAAACCAATGCGAAGTAGAAGGCTTAGCATCAAATCCATGCAACACAAATTATTTAGCTTCGTATACTTGCGATATAAGTGATATAGCTTCAAATGCAGGTGAAACAAACGAGTGATCTTCAAATCCAAGCGTAACACATGATTTAACTTCAAATCAATGCGAAGTAGAAGATTTACCTTCAAATCCATGCGAAACAAATGGCTTAGCTTCAAATACCTTTGATATACATGATTTAGCTTCAACTGCATGCGAAACAAACGAGTTAGCTTCAAATCGAAGCGAAACACATGATTTAGCTTCAAATCAATGCGAAATAGAAGGCTTAGCATCAAATCCATGCTACACAAATTATTTAGCTTCTTATACTTGCGATATAAGTGATAAAGCTTCAAATGCAGGCGAAACAAACGAGTGAGCATTAAATCCAAGCGTAACACATGATTTAACTTCAAATCAATGCGAAGTAGAAGATTTACCTTCAAATCCATGCGAAACAAATGGCTTAGCTTCAAATACCTTTGATATACATGATTTAGCTTCAGCTGCATGCGAAACAAACGAGTTAGCTTCAAATCCAAGCGAAACACATGATTTAGCTTCAAATCAATGCGAAATAGAAGGCTTATCGTCAAATCCATGCAACACAAATTATTTAGCGTCTTATACTTGCGATATAAGTGATAAAGCTTCAAATGCAGGCGAAACAAACGAGTGAGCTTTAAATCCAAGCGTAACACATGATTTAACTTCAAATCAATGCGAAGTAGAAGATTTACCTTCAAATCCATGCGAAACAAATGGCTTAGCTTCAAATACCTTTGATATACATGATTTAGCTTCAACTGCATGCGAAACAAACGAGTTAGCTTCAAATCGAAGCGAATCACATGATTTAGCTTCAAATCAATGCGAAATAGAAGGCTTAGCATCAAATCCATGCGTCACAAATTATTTAACTTCTTATACTTTCGATATAAGTGATAAAGCTTCAAATGCAGATGAAACAAACGAGTGAGCTTTAAATCCAAGCATAACACATGATTTAACTTCAAATCAATGCGAAGTAGAAGATTTACCTTCAAATCCATGCGAAACAAATGGTTTAGCTTCAAATACTTGTGATATACATGTTTTAGCTTCAACTGCATGCGGAACAAACGAGTTAGTCTCAAATCCAAGCGAAACACATGATTGAGCTTCAAATCATTGCGAAATAGAAGGCTTAGCATCAAATCCATGCGACACAAATTATTTAGCTTCGTATACTTGCGATATAAGTGATATAGCTTCAAATGCAGATGAAACAAACGAGTGAGCTTTAAATCCAAGCGTAACACATGATTTAACTTCAAATAAATGGGAAGTAGAAGATTTACCTTCAAATCCATGCGAAACAAATGGCTTAGCTTCAAATACTTGTGATATACATGATTTAGCTTCAACTGCATGCGAAACCAACGAGTTAGCTTGAAATCCAAGCGAAACACATGATTTAGTTTCAAATCAATGCGAAATAGAAGGCTTAGCATCAAATCCATGCGACACAAATTATTTAGCTTCGTATACTTGCGATATAAGTGATATAGCTTCAAATGCAGGTGAAACAAACGAGTGATCTTCAAATCCAAGCGTAACACATGATTTAACTTCAAATCAATGGGAAGTAGCAGTTGTACCTTCAAATCCATGCGAAACAAATGTTTTAGCTTCAAATACTTGTGATATACATGATTTAGCTTCAGCAGCATGGGAAACAAACGAGTTAGCTTCAAATCCAAGCGAAACACATGATTTAGCTTCAAATCAATGCGAAGTAGAAGGCTTAGCATCAAATCCATGCAACACAAATTATTTAGCTTCTTATACTTGCGATATAAGTGATAAAGCTTCAAAAGCAGGCGAAACAAACGAGTGAGCTTTAAATCCAAACGTAACACATGATTGAGCTTCAAATCAATGCGAAATAGAAGGCTTAGCATCAAATCCATGCGACACAAATTATTTAGCTTCGTATACTTGCGATATAAGTGATATAGCTTCAAATGCAGGTGAAACAAACGAGTGATCTTCAAATCCAAGCGTAACACATGATTTAACTTCAAATCAATGGGAAGTAGCAGTTATACCTTCAAATCCATGCGAAACAAATGTTTTAGCTTCAAATACTTGTGATATACATGATTTAGCTTCAGCAGCATGGGAAACAAACGAGTTAGCTTCAAATCCAAGCGAAACACATGATTTAGCTTCAAATCAATGCGAAGTAGAAGGCTTAGCATCAAATCCATGCAACACAAATTATTTAGCTTCTTATACTTGCGATATAAGTGATAAAGCTTCAAAAGCAGGCGAAACAAACGAGTGAGCTTTAAATCCAAACGTAACACATGATTGAGCTTCAAATCAATGCGAAATAGAAGGCTTAGCATCAAATCCATGCGACACAAATTATTTAGCTTCGTATACTTGCGATATAAGTGATATAGCTTCAAATGCAGGTGAAACAAACGAGTGATCTTCAAATCCAAGCGTAACACATGATTTAACTTCAAATCAATGGGAAGTAGCAGTTGTACCTTCAAATCCATGCGAAACAAATGTTTTAGCTTCAAATACTTGTGATATACATGATTTAGCTTCAGCAGCATGGGAAACAAACGAGTTAGCTTCAAATCCAAGCGAAACACATGATTTAGCTTCAAATCAATGCGAAGTAGAAGGCTTAGCATCAAATCCATGCAACACAAATTATTTAGCTTCTTATACTTGCGATATAAGTGATAAAGTTTCAAAAGCAGGCGAAACAAACGAGTGAGCTTTAAATCCAAACGTAACACATGATTGAGCTTCAAATCAATGCGAAATAGAAGGCTTAGCATCAAATCCATGCGACACAAATTATTTAGCTTCGTATACTTGCGATATAAGTGATATAGCTTCAAATGCAGGTGAAACAAACGAGTGATCTTCAAATCCAAGCGTAACACATGATTTAACTTCAAATCAATGGGAAGTAGAAGATTTACCTTCAAATCCATGCGAAACAAATGGTTTAGCTTCAAATACTTGTGATATACATGATTTAGCTTCAGCAGCATGGGAAACAAACGAGTTAGCTTCAAATCCAAGCGAAACAGATGATTTAGCTTCAAGTCAATGCGAAGTAGAAGGCTTAGCATCAAATCCATGCAACACAAATTATTTAGCTTCTTATACTTGCGATATAAGTGATAAAGCTTCAAAAGCAGGCGAAAAAAACGAGTGAGCTTTAAATCCAAGCGTAACACATGATTTAACTTCAAATCAATGCGAAGTAGAAGATTTACCTTCAAATCCATGCGAAACAAATGGCTTAGCTTCAAATACCTTTGATATACATGATTTAGCTTCAGCTGCATGCGAAACAAACGAGTTAGCTTCAAATCCAAGCGAAACACATGATTTAGCTTCAAATCAATGCGAAATAGAAGGCTTATCGTCAAATCCATGCAACACAAATTATTTAGCGTCTTATACTTGCGATATAAGTGATAAAGCTTCAAATGCAGGCGAAACAAACGAGTTAGGTTTAGATCCAAGCGTAACACATGATTTAACTTCAAATCAATGTGAAGTAGAAGATTTACCTTCAAATCCATGCGAAACAAATGGTTTAGCTTGAAATACTTGTGATATACATGATTTAGCTTCTGCTGCATGCGATACAAACGAGTTAGCTTCAAATCCAAGCGAAACACATGATTTAGCTTCAAATCAATGCGAAATAGAAGACTTAGCATCAAATCCATGCGACACAAATTATTTAGCTTCGTATACTTGCGATATAAGTGATATAGCTTCAAATGCAGGTGAAACAAACGAGTGATCTTCAAATCCAAGCGTAACACATGATTTAACTTCAAATCAATGGGAAGTAGCAGTTGTACCTTCAAATCCATGCGAAACAAATGTTTTAGCTTCAAATACTTGTGATATACATGATTTAGCTTCAGCAGCATGGGAAACAAACGAGTTAGCTTCAAATCCAAGCAAAACACATGATTTAGCTTCAAATCAATGCGAAGTAGAAGGCTTAGCATCAAATCCATGCAACACAAATTATTTAGCTTCTTATACTTGCGATATAAGTGATAAAGCTTCAAAAGCAGGCGAAACAAACGAGTGAGCATTAAATCCAAACGTAACACATGATTGAGCTTCAAATCAATGCGAAATAGAAGGCTTAGCATCAAATCCATGCGACACAAATTATTTAGCTTCGTATACTTGCGATATAAGTGATATAGCTTCAAATGCAGGTGAAACAAACGAGTGATCTTCAAATCCAAGCGTAACACATGATTTAACTTCAAATCAATGGGAAGTAGCAGTTGTACCTTCAAATCCATGCGAAACAAATGTTTTAGCTTCAAATACTTGTGATATACATGATTTAGCTTCAGCAGCATGGGAAACAAACGAGTTAGCTTCAAATCCAAGCGAAACACATGATTTAGCTTCAAATCAATGCGAAGTAGATGGCTTAGCATCAAATCCATGCAACACAAATTATTTAGCTTCTTATACTTGCGATATAAGTGATAAAGCTTCAAAAGCAGGCGAAACAAAGGAGTGAGCTTTAAATCCAAACGTAACACATGATTGTGCTTCAAATCAATGCGAAATAGAAGGCTTAGCATCAAATCCATGCGACACAAATTATTTAGCTTCGTATACTTGCGATATAAGTGATATAGCTTCAAATGCAGGTGAAACAAACGAGTGATCTTCAAATCCAAGCGTAACACATGATTTAACTACAAATCAATGGGAAGTAGAAGATTTACCTTCAAATCCATGCGAAACAAATGGTTTAGCTTCAAATACCTTTGATATAAATGATTTAGCTTCAGCTGCATGCGAAACAAACGAGTTAGCTTCAAATCCAAGCGAAACACATGATTTAGCTTCAAGTCAATGCGAAGTAGAAGGCTTATCGTCAAATCCATGCAACACAAATTATTTAGCGTCTTATACTTGCGATATAAGTGATAAAGCTTCAAATGCAGGCGAAACAAACGAGTGAGCTTTAAATCCAAGCGTAACATATGATTTAACTTCAAATCAATGCGAAGTAGAAGATTTACCTTCAAATCCATGCGAAACAAATGGTTTAGCTTGAAATACTTGTGATATACATGATTTAGCTTCTGCTGCATGCGATACAAACGAGTTAGCTTCAAATCCAAGCGAAACACATGATTTAGCTTCAAATCAATGCGAAGTAGAAGGCTTAGCATCAAATCCATGCAACACAAATTATTTAGCTTCCTATACTTGCGATATAAGTGATAAAGCTTCAAATGCAGGCGAAACAAACGAGTGAGCTTTAAATCCAAGCGTAACACATGATTTAACTTCAAATCAATGCGAAGTAGAAGATTTACCTTCAAATCCATGCGAAACAAATGGCTTAGCTTCAAATACCTTTGATATACATAATTTAGCTTCAACTGCATGCGAAACAAACGAGTTAGCTTCAAATCGATGCGAAACACATGATTTAGCTTCAAATCAATGCGAAATAGAAGGCTTAGCATCAAATCCATGCTACACAAATTATTTAGCTTCTTATACTTGCGATATAAGTGATAAAGCTTCAAATGCAGGCGAAACAAACGAGTGAGCTTTAAATCCAAGCGTAACACATGATTTAACTTCAAATCAATGCGAAGTAGAAGATTTACCTTCAAATCCATGCGAAACAAATGGTTTAGCTTGAAATACTTGTGATATACATGATTTAGCTTCTGCTGCATGCGATACAAACGAGTTACCTTCAAATCCATGCGAAACAAATGGCTTAGCTTCAAATACCTTTGATATACATGATTTAGCTTCAACTGCATGCGAAACAAACGAGTTAGCTTCAAATCCAAGCGAAACACATGATTGAGCTTCAAATCAATGCGAAATAGAAGGCTTAGCATCAAATCCATGCTACACAAATTATTTAGCTTCCTATACTTGCGATATAAGTGATATAGCTTCAAATGCAGGTGAAACAAACGAGTGATCTTCAAATCCAAACGTAACACATGATTTAACTTCAAATCAATGCGAAGTAGCAGATTTACGTTCAAATCCATGCGAAACAAATGGTTTAGCTTCAAATACTTGTGATATACGTGATTTAGCTTCAGCTGCATGCGATACAAACAAGTTAGCTTCAAATCCAAGCGAAACACATGATTTAGCTTCAAACCAATGCGAAGTAGAAGGCTTAGCATCAAATCCATGCAACACAAATTATTTAGCTTCGTATACTTGCGATATAAGTGATATAGCTTCAAATGCAGGTGAAACAAACGAGTGATCTTCAAATCCAAGCGTAACACATGATTTAACTTCAAATCAATGCGAAGTAGAAGATTTACCTTCAAATCCATGCGAAACAAATGGCTTAGCTTCAAATACCTTTGATATACATGATTTAGCTTCAACTGCATGCGAAACAAACGAGTTAGCTTCAAATCGAAGCGAAACACATGATTTAGCTTCAAATCAATGCGAAATAGAAGGCTTAGCATCAAATCCATGCTACACAAATTATTTAGCTTCTTATACTTGCGATATAAGTGATAAAGCTTCAAATGCAGGCGAAACAAACGAGTGAGCTTTAAATCCAAGCGTAACACATGATTTAACTTCAAATCAATGCGAAGTAGAAGATTTACCTTCAAATCCATGCGAAACAAATGGCTTAGCTTCAAATACCTTTGATATACATGATTTAGCTTCAGCTGCATGCGAAACAAACGAGTTAGCTTCAAATCCAAGCGAAACACATGATTTAGCTTCAAATCAATGCGAAATAGAAGGCTTATCGTCAAATCCATGCAACACAAATTATTTAGCTTCTTATACTTGCGATATAAGTGATAAAGCTTCAAATGCAGGCGAAACAAACGAGTGAGCTTTAAATCCAAGCGTAACACATGATTTAACTTCAAATCAATGCGAAGTAGAAGATTTACCTTCAAATCCATGCGAAACAAATGGCTTAGCTTCAAATACCTTTGATATACATGATTTAGCTTCAGCTGCATGCGAAACAAACGAGTTAGCTTCAAATCCAAGCGAAACACATGATTTAGCTTCAAATCAATGCGAAATAGAAGGCTTATCGTCAAATCCATGCAACACAAATTATTTAGCGTCTTATACTTGCGATATAAGTGATAAAGCTTCAAATGCAGGCGAAACAAACGAGTGAGCTTTAAATCCAAGCGTAACACATGATTTAACTTCAAATCAATGCGAAGTAGAAGATTTACCTTCAAATCCATGCGAAACAAATGGTTTAGCTTGAAATACTTGTGATATACATGATTTAGCTTCTGCTGCATGCGATACAAACGAGTTAGCTTCAAATCCAAGCGAAACACATGATTTAGCTTCAAATCAATGCGAAATAGAAGGCTTAGCATCAAATCCATGCGACACAAATTATTTAACTTCTTATACTTTCGATATAAGTGATAAAGCTTCAAATGCAGATGAAACAAACGAGTGAGCTTTAAATCCAAGCATAACACATGATTTAACTTCAAATCAATGCGAAGTAGAAGATTTACCTTCAAATCCATGCGAAACAAATGGTTTAGCTTCAAATACTTGTGATATACATGTTTTAGCTTCAACTGCATGCGGAACAAACGAGTTAGCTTCAAATCCAAGCGAAACACATGATTGAGCTTCAAATCAATGCGAAATAGAAGGCTAAGCATCAAATCCATGCGACACAAATTATTTAGCTTCGTATACTTGCGATATAAGTGATATAGCTTCAAATGCAGGTGAAACAAACGAGTGATCTTCAAATCCAAGCGTAACACATGAATTAACTTCAAATCAATGCGAAGTAGAAGATTTACCTTCAAATCCATTCGAAACAAATGGTTTAGCTTCAAATACTTGTGATATACATGATTTAGCTTCAACTGCATGCGAAACAAACGAGTTAGCTTCAAATCCAAGCGAAACACATGATTTAGCTTCAAATCAATGCGAAATAGAAGACTTAGCATCAAATCCATGCGACACAAATTATTTAGCTTCGTATACTTGCGATATAAGTGATATAGCTTCAAATGCAGGTGAAACAAACGAGTGATCTTCAAATCCAAGCGTAACACATGATTTAACTTCAAATCAATGGGAAGTAGCAGTTGTACCTTCAAATCCATGCGAAACAAATGTTTTAGCTTCAAATACTTGTGATATACATGATTTAGCTTCAGCAGCATGGGAAACAAACGAGTTAGCTTCAAATCCAAGCGAAACACATGATTTAGCTTCAAATCAATGCGAAGTAGAAGGCTTAGCATCAAATCCATGCAACACAAATTATTTAGCTACTTATACTTGCGATATAAGTGATAAACCTTCAAAAGCAGGCGAAACAAACGAGTGAGCTTTAAATCCAAACGTAACACATGATTGAGCTTCAAATCAATGCGAAATAGAAGGCTTAGCATCAAATCCATGCGACACAAATTATTTAGCTTCGTATACTTGCGATATAAGTGATATAGCTTCAAATGCAGGTGAAACAAACGAGTGATCTTCAAATCCAAGCGTAACACATGATTTAACTTCAAATCAATGGGAAGTAGAAGATTTACCTTCAAATCCATGCGAAACAAATGGTTTAGCTTCAAATACTTGTGATATACATGATTTAGCTTCAACTGCATGCGAAACCAACGAGTTAGCTTCAAATCCAAGCGAAACAAATGATTTAGCTTCAAATCAATGCGAAATAGAAGGCTTAGCATCAAATCCATGCGACACAAATTATTTAACTTCTTATACTTTCGATATAAGTGATAAAGCTTCAAATGCAGATGAAACAAACGAGTGAGCTTTAAATCCAAGCGTAACACATGATTTAACTTCAAATAAATGGGAAGTAGAAGATTTACCTTCAAATCCATGCGAAACAAATGGCTTAGCTTCAAATACTTGTGATATACATGATTTAGCTTCAACTGCATGCGAAACCAACGAGTTAGCTTCAAATCCAAGCGAAACACATGATTTAGCTTCAAATCAATGCGAAATAGAAGGCTTAGCATCAAATCCATGCGACACAAATTATTTAGCTTCGTATACTTGCGATATAAGTGATATAGCTTCAAATGCAGGTGAAACAAACGAGTGATCTTCAAATCCAAGCGTAACACATGATTTAACTTCAAATCAATGGGAAGTAGCAGTTGTACCTTCAAATCCATGCGAAACAAATGTTTTAGCTTCAAATACTTGTGATATACATGATTTAGCTTCAGCAGCATGGGAAACAAACGAGTTAGCTTCAAATCCAAGCGAAACACATGATTTAGCTTCAAATCAATGCGAAGTAGAAGGCTTAGCATCAAATCCATGCAACACAAATTATTTAGCTTCTTATACTTGCGATATAAGTGATAAAGCTTCAAAAGCAGGCGAAACAAACGAGTGAGCTTTAAATCCAAACGTAACACATGATTGAGCTTCAAATCAATGCGAAATAGAAGGCTTAGCATCAAATCCATGCGACACAAATTATTTAGCTTCGTATACTTGCGATATAAGTGATATAGCTTCAAATGCAGGTGAAACAAACGAGTGATCTTCAAATCCAAGCGTAACACATGATTTAACTTCAAATCAATGGGAAGTAGCAGTTGTACCTTCAAATCCATGCGAAACAAATGTTTTAGCTTCAAATACTTGTGATATACATGATTTAGCTTCAGCAGCATGGGAAACAAACGAGTTAGCTTCAAATCCAAGCGAAACACATGATTTAGCTTCAAATCAATGCGAAGTAGAAGGCTTAGCATCAAATCCATGCAACACAAATTATTTAGCTTCTTATACTTGCGATATAAGTGATAAAGTTTCAAAAGCAGGCGAAACAAACGAGTGAGCTTTAAATCCAAACGTAACACATGATTGAGCTTCAAATCAATGCGAAATAGAAGGCTTAGCATCAAATCCATGCGACACAAATTATTTAGCTTCGTATACTTGCGATATAAGTGATATAGCTTCAAATGCAGGTGAAACAAACGAGTGATCTTCAAATCCAAGCGTAACACATGATTTAACTTCAAATCAATGGGAAGTAGAAGATTTACCTTCAAATCCATGCGAAACAAATGGTTTAGCTTCAAATACTTGTGATATACATGATTTAGCTTCAGCAGCATGGGAAACAAACGAGTTAGCTTCAAATCCAAGCGAAACAGATGATTTAGCTTCAAGTCAATGCGAAGTAGAAGGCTTAGCATCAAATCCATGCAACACAAATTATTTAGCTTCTTATACTTGCGATATAAGTGATAAAGCTTCAAAAGCAGGCGAAAAAAACGAGTGAGCTTTAAATCCAAGCGTAACACATGATTTAACTTCAAATCAATGCGAAGTAGAAGATTTACCTTCAAATCCATGCGAAACAAATGGCTTAGCTTCAAATACCTTTGATATACATGATTTAGCTTCAGCTGCATGCGAAACAAACGAGTTAGCTTCAAATCCAAGCGAAACACATGATTTAGCTTCAAATCAATGCGAAATAGAAGGCTTATCGTCAAATCCATGCAACACAAATTATTTAGCGTCTTATACTTGCGATATAAGTGATAAAGCTTCAAATGCAGGCGAAACAAACGAGTTAGGTTTAGATCCAAGCGTAACACATGATTTAACTTCAAATCAATGTGAAGTAGAAGATTTACCTTCAAATCCATGCGAAACAAATGGTTTAGCTTGAAATACTTGTGATATACATGATTTAGCTTCTGCTGCATGCGATACAAACGAGTTAGCTTCAAATCCAAGCGAAACACATGATTTAGCTTCAAATCAATGCGAAATAGAAGACTTAGCATCAAATCCATGCGACACAAATTATTTAGCTTCGTATACTTGCGATATAAGTGATATAGCTTCAAATGCAGGTGAAACAAACGAGTGATCTTCAAATCCAAGCGTAACACATGATTTAACTTCAAATCAATGGGAAGTAGCAGTTGTACCTTCAAATCCATGCGAAACAAATGTTTTAGCTTCAAATACTTGTGATATACATGATTTAGCTTCAGCAGCATGGGAAACAAACGAGTTAGCTTCAAATCCAAGCAAAACACATGATTTAGCTTCAAATCAATGCGAAGTAGAAGGCTTAGCATCAAATCCATGCAACACAAATTATTTAGCTTCTTATACTTGCGATATAAGTGATAAAGCTTCAAAAGCAGGCGAAACAAACGAGTGAGCATTAAATCCAAACGTAACACATGATTGAGCTTCAAATCAATGCGAAATAGAAGGCTTAGCATCAAATCCATGCGACACAAATTATTTAGCTTCGTATACTTGCGATATAAGTGATATAGCTTCAAATGCAGGTGAAACAAACGAGTGATCTTCAAATCCAAGCGTAACACATGATTTAACTTCAAATCAATGGGAAGTAGCAGTTGTACCTTCAAATCCATGCGAAACAAATGTTTTAGCTTCAAATACTTGTGATATATATGATTTAGCTTCAGCAGCATGGGAAACAAACGAGTTAGCTTCAAATCCAAGCGAAACACATGATTTAGCTTCAAATCAATGCGAAGTAGATGGCTTAGCATCAAATCCATGCAACACAAATTATTTAGCTTCTTATACTTGCGATATAAGTGATAAAGCTTCAAAAGCAGGCGAAACAAAGGAGTGAGCTTTAAATCCAAACGTAACACATGATTGAGCTTCAAATCAATGCGAAATAGAAGGCTTAGCATCAAATCCATGCGACACAAATTATTTAGCTTCGTATACTTGCGATATAAGTGATATAGCTTCAAATGCAGGTGAAACAAACGAGTGATCTTCAAATCCAAGCGTAACACATGATTTAACTACAAATCAATGGGAAGTAGAAGATTTACCTTCAAATCCATGCGAAACAAATGGTTTAGCTTCAAATACCTTTGATATAAATGATTTAGCTTCAGCTGCATGCGAAACAAACGAGTTAGCTTCAAATCCAAGCGAAACACATGATTTAGCTTCAAGTCAATGCGAAGTAGAAGGCTTATCGTCAAATCCATGCAACACAAATTATTTAGCGTCTTATACTTGCGATATAAGTGATAAAGCTTCAAATGCAGGCGAAACAAACGAGTGAGCTTTAAATCCAAGCGTAACATATGATTTAACTTCAAATCAATGCGAAGTAGAAGATTTACCTTCAAATCCATGCGAAACAAATGGTTTAGCTTGAAATACTTGTGATATACATGATTTAGCTTCTGCTGCATGCGATACAAACGAGTTAGCTTCAAATCCAAGCGAAACACATGATTTAGCTTCAAATCAATGCGAAGTAGAAGGCTTAGCATCAAATCCATGCAACACAAATTATTTAGCTTCCTATACTTGCGATATAAGTGATAAAGCTTCAAATGCAGGCGAAACAAACGAGTGAGCTTTAAATCCAAGCGTAACACATGATTTAACTTCAAATCAGCGAAGTAGAAGATTTACCTTCAAATCCATGCGAAACAAATGGCTTAGCTTCAAATACCTTTGATATACATAATTTAGCTTCAACTGCATGCGAAACAAACGAGTTAGCTTCAAATCGATGCGAAACACATGATTTAGCTTCAAATCAATGCGAAATAGAAGGCTTAGCATCAAATCCATGCTACACAAATTATTTAGCTTCTTATACTTGCGATATAAGTGATAAAGCTTCAAATGCAGGCGAAACAAACGAGTGAGCTTTAAATCCAAGCGTAACACATAATTTAACTTCAAATCAATGCGAAGTAGAAGATTTACCTTCAAATCCATGCGAAACAAATGGTTTAGCTTGAAATACTTGTGATATACATGATTTAGCTTCTGCTGCATGCGATACAAACGAGTTACCTTCAAATCCATGCGAAACAAATGGCTTAGCTTCAAATACCTTTGATATACATGATTTAGCTTCAACTGCATGCGAAACAAACGAGTTAGCTTCAAATCCAAGCGAAACACATGATTGAGCTTCAAATCAATGCGAAATAGAAGGCTTAGCATCAAATCCATGCTACACAAATTATTTAGCTTCCTATACTTGCGATATAAGTGATATAGCTTCAAATGCAGGTGAAACAAACGAGTGATCTTCAAATCCAAACGTAACACATGATTTAACTTCAAATCAATGCGAAGTAGCAGATTTACGTTCAAATCCATGCGAAACAAATGGTTTAGCTTCAAATACTTGTGATATACGTGATTTAGCTTCAGCTGCATGCGATACAAACAAGTTAGCTTCAAATCCAAGCGAAACACATGATTTAGCTTCAAACCAATGCGAAGTAGAAGGCTTAGCATCAAATCCATGCAACACAAATTATTTAGCTTCGTATACTTGCGATATAAGTGATATAGCTTCAAATGCAGGTGAAACAAACGAGTGATCTTCAAATCCAAGCGTAACACATGATTTAACTTCAAATCAATGCGAAGTAGAAGATTTACCTTCAAATCCATGCGAAACAAATGGCTTAGCTTCAAATACCTTTGATATACATGATTTAGCTTCAACTGCATGCGAAACAAACGAGTTAGCTTCAAATCGAAGCGAAACACATGATTTAGCTTCAAATCAATGCGAAATAGAAGGCTTAGCATCAAATCCATGCTACACAAATTATTTAGCTTCTTATACTTGCGATATAAGTGATAAAGCTTCAAATGCAGGCGAAACAAACGAGTGAGCTTTAAATCCAAGCGTAACACATGATTTAACTTCAAATCAATGCGAAGTAGAAGATTTACCTTCAAATCCATGCGAAACAAATGGCTTAGCTTCAAATACCTTTGATATACATGATTTAGCTTCAGCTGCATGCGAAACAAACGAGTTAGCTTCAAATCCAAGCGAAACACATGATTTAGCTTCAAATCAATGCGAAATAGAAGGCTTATCGTCAAATCCATGCAACACAAATTATTTAGCGTCTTATACTTGCGATATAAGTGATAAAGCTTCAAATGCAGGCGAAACAAACGAGTGAGCTTTAAATCCAAGCGTAACACATGATTTAACTTCAAATCAATGCGAAGTAGAAGATTTACCTTCAAATCCATGCGAAACAAATGGTTTAGCTTGAAATACTTGTGATATACATGATTTAGCTTCTGCTGCATGCGATACAAACGAGTTAGCTTCAAATCCAAGCGAAACACATGATTTAGCTTCAAATCAATGCGAAATAGAAGGCTTAGCATCAAATCCATGCGACACAAATTATTTAACTTCTTATACTTTCGATATAAGTGATAAAGCTTCAAATGCAGATGAAACAAACGAGTGAGCTTTAAATCCAAGCATAACACATGATTTAACTTCAAATCAATGCGAAGTAGAAGATTTACCTTCAAATCCATGCGAAACAAATGGTTTAGCTTCAAATACTTGTGATATACATGTTTTAGCTTCAACTGCATGCGGAACAAACGAGTTAGCTTCAAATCCAAGCGAAACACATGATTTAGCTTCAAATCAATGCGAAATAGAAGACTTAGCATCAAATCCATGCGACACAAATTATTTAGCTTCGTATACTTGCGATATAAGTGATATAGCTTCAAATGCAGGTGAAACAAACGAGTGATCTTCAAATCCAAGCGTAACACATGATTTAACTTCAAATCAATGGGAAGTAGCAGTTGTACCTTCAAATCCATGCGAAACAAATGTTTTAGCTTCAAATACTTGTGATATACATGATTTAGCTTCAGCAGCATGGGAAACAAACGAGTTAGCTTCAAATCCAAGCGAAACACATGATTTAGCTTCAAATCAATGCGAAGTAGAAGGCTTAGCATCAAATCCATGCAACACAAATTATTTAGCTACTTATACTTGCGATATAAGTGATAAACCTTCAAAAGCAGGCGAAACAAACGAGTGAGCTTTAAATCCAAACGTAACACATGATTGAGCTTCAAATCAATGCGAAATAGAAGGCTTAGCATCAAATCCATGCGACACAAATTATTTAGCTTCGTATACTTGCGATATAAGTGATATAGCTTCAAATGCAGGTGAAACAAACGAGTGATCTTCAAATCCAAGCGTAACACATGATTTAACTTCAAATCAATGGGAAGTAGAAGATTTACCTTCAAATCCATGCGAAACAAATGGTTTAGCTTCAAATACTTGTGATATACATGATTTAGCTTCAACTGCATGCGAAACCAACGAGTTAGCTTCAAATCCAAGCGAAACAAATGATTTAGCTTCAAATCAATGCGAAATAGAAGGCTTAGCATCAAATCCATGCGACACAAATTATTTAACTTCTTATACTTTCGATATAAGTGATAAAGCTTCAAATGCAGATGAAACAAACGAGTGAGCTTTAAATCCAAGCGTAACACATGATTTAACTTCAAATAAATGGGAAGTAGAAGATTTACCTTCAAATCCATGCGAAACAAATGGCTTAGCTTCAAATACTTGTGATATACATGATTTAGCTTCAACTGCATGCGAAACCAACGAGTTAGCTTCAAATCCAAGCGAAACACATGATTTAGCTTCAAATCAATGCGAAATAGAAGGCTTAGCATCAAATCCATGCGACACAAATTATTTAGCTTCGTATACTTGCGATATAAGTGATATAGCTTCAAATGCAGGTGAAACAAACGAGTGATCTTCAAATCCAAGCGTAACACATGATTTAACTTCAAATCAATGGGAAGTAGCAGTTGTACCTTCAAATCCATGCGAAACAAATGTTTTAGCTTCAAATATTTGTGATATACATGATTTAGCTTCAGCAGCATGGGAAACAAACGAGTTAGCTTCAAATCCAAGCGAAACACATGATTTAGCTTCAAATCAATGCGAAGTAGAAGGCTTAGCATCAAATCCATGCAACACAAATTATTTAGCTTCTTATACTTGCGATATAAGTGATAAAGCTTCAAAACAGGCGAAACAAACGAGTGAGCTTTAAATCCAAACGTAACACATGATTGAGCTTCAAATCAATGCGAAATAGAAGGCTTAGCATCAAATCCATGCGACACAAATTAATTAGCTTCGTATACTTGCGATATAAGTGATATAGCTTCAAATGCAGGTGAAACAAACGAGTGATCTTCAAATCCAAGCGTAACACATGATTTAACTTCAAATCAATGGGAAGTAGAAGATTTACCTTCAAATCCATGCGAAACAAATGGTTTAGCTTCAAATACTTGTGATATACATGATTTAGCTTCAGCTGCATGGGAAACAAACGAGTTAGCTTCAAATCCAAGCGAAACACATGATTTAGCTTCAAGTCAATGCGAAGTAGAAGGCTTAGCATCAAATCCATGCAACACAAATTATTTAGCTTCTTATACTTGCGATATAGGTGATAAAGCTTCAAAAGCAGGCGAAAAAAACGAGTGAGCTTTAAATCCAAGCGTAACACATGATTTAACTTCAAATCAATGCGAAGTAGAAGATTTACCTTCAAATCCATGCGAAACAAATGGCTTAGCTTCAAGTACCTTTGATATACATGATTTAGCTTCAGCTGCATGCGAAACAAACGAGTTAGCTTCAAATCCAAGCGAAACACATGATTTAGCTTCAAATCAATGCGAAATAGAAGGCTTATCGTCAAATCCATGCAACACAAATTATTTAGCGTCTTATACTTGCGATATAAGTGATAAAGCTTCAAATGCAGGCGAAACAAACGAGTGAGCTTTAAATCCAAGCGTAACACATGATTTAACTTCAAATCAATGCGAAGTAGAAGATTTACCTTCAAATCCATGCGAGACAAATGGTTTAGCTTGAAATACTTGTGATATACATGATTTAGCTTCTGCTGCATGCGATACAAACGAGTTAGCTTCAAATCCAAGCGAAACACATGATTTAGCTTCAAATCAATGCGAAGTAGAAGGCTTAGCATCAAATCCATGCAACACAAATTATTTAGCTTCTTATACTTGCGATATAAGTGATAAAGCTTCAAAGCAGGCGAAACAAACGAGTGAGCTTTAAATCCAAACGTAACACATGATTGAGCTTCAAATCAATGCGAAATAGAAGGCTTAGCATCAAATCCATGCGACACAAATTATTTAGCTTCGTATACTTGCGATATAAGTGATATAGCTTCAAATGCAGGTGAAACAAACGAGTGATCTTCAAATCCAAGCGTAACACATGATTTAACTTCAAATCAATGGGAAGTAGAAGATTTACCTTTAAATCCATGCGAAACAAATGGTTTAGCTTCAAATACTTGTGATATACATGATTTAGCTTCAACTGCATGCGAAACAAACGAGTTAGCTTCAAATCCAAGCGAAACACATGATTTAGCTTCAAATCAATGCGAAGTAGAAGGCTTAGCATCAAATCCATGCAACACAAATTATTTAGCTTCTTATACTTGCGATATAAGTGATAAAGATTCAAAAGCAGGCGAAAAAAACGAGTGAGCTTTAAATCCAAGCGTAACACATGATTTAACTTCAAATCAATGCGAAGTAGAAGATTTACCTTCAAATCCATGCGAAACAAATGGCTTAGCTTCAAATACCTTTGATATACATGATTTAGCTTCAGCTGCATGCGAAACAAACGAGTTAGCTTCAAATCCAAGCGAAACACATGATTTAGCTTCAAATCAATGCGAAATAGAAGGCTTATCGTCAAATCCATGCAACACAAATTATTTAGCGTCTTATACTTGCGATATAAGTGATAAAGCTTCAAATGCAGGCGAAACAAACGAGTGAGCTTTAAATCCAAGCCTAACATATGATTTAACTTCAAATCAATGCGAAGTAGAAGATTTACCTTCAAATCCATGCGAAACAAATGGTTTAGCTTGAAATACTTGTGATATACATGATTTAGCTTCTGCTGCATGCGATACAAACGAGTTAGCTTCAAATCCAAGCGATACACATGATTTAGCTTCAAATCAATGCGAAGTAGAAGGCTTAGCATCAAATCCATGCAACACAAATTATTTAGCTTCTTATACTTGCGATATAAGAGATGAAGCTTCAAATGCAGGTGAAACAAACGAGTGAGCTTTAAATCCAAGCGTAACACATGATTTAACTTCAAATCAATGCGAAGTAAAAGATTTACATTCAAATCCATGCGAAACAAATGGTTTAGCTTCAAATACTTGTTATATACATGATTTAACTTCAACTGCATGCGAAACAAACGAGTTAGCTTCAAATCCAAGCGAAACACATGATTTAGCTTCAAATCAATGCGAAATAGAAGGCTTAGCATCAAATCCATGCGACACAAATTATTTGGCTTCGTATACTTGCGATATAAGTGATATAGCTTCAAATGCAGGTGAAACAAACGAGTGATCTTCAAATCCAAGCGTAACACATGATTTAACTTCAAATCAATGCGAAGTAGCAGATTTACCTTCAAATCCATGCGAAACAAATGGTTTAGCTTCAAATACTTGTGATATACATGATTTAGCTTCAGCTGCATGCGATACAAACGAGTTAGCTTCAAATCCAAGCGAAACACATGATTTAGCTTCAAACCAATGCGAAGTAGAAGGCTTAGCATCAAATCCATGCAACACAAATTATTTAGCTTCTTATACTTGCTATATAAGTGATGAAGCTTCAAATGCAGGTGAAACAAACGAGTGAGCTTTTAATCCAAGCGTAACACATGACTTAACTTCAAATCAATGCGAAGTAGAAGATTTACCTTCAAATCCATGCGAAACAAATGGTTTAGCTTCAAATACTTGTGATATACATGATTTAGATTCAGCTGCATGCGAAACAAACGAGTTAGCTTCAAATCCAAGCGAAACACTTGTTTGAGCTTCAAATCAATGCGAAATAGAAGGCTGAGCATCAAATCCATGCGACACAAATTATTTAGCTTCGTATACTTGCGATATAAGTGATATAGCTTCAAATGCAGGTGAAACAAACGATTGATCTTCAAATCCAAGCGTAACACATGATTTACCTTCAAATCAATGGGAAGTAGCAGATTTACCTTCAAATCCATGCGAAACAAATGGTTTAGCTTCAAATACTTGTGATATACATGATTTAGCTTCAGCTGCATGCGAAACAAACGAGTTAGCTTCAGATCCAAGCGAAACACATGATTTAGCTTCAAATCAATGCGATACAAATGGTTTAGCTTCAAATACTTGTGATATACATGATTTAGCTTCAACTGCATGCGAAACAAACGAGTTAGCTTCAAATCCAAGCGAAACACATGATTTAGCTTCAAATCAATGCTAAGTAGAAGGCTTAGCATCAAATCCATGCAACACAAATTATTTAGCTTCTTATACTTGCGATATAAGTGAAAAAGCTTCAAATGCAGGCGAAACAAACGAGTGAGCTTTAAATCCAAGCGTAACACATGATTTAACTTCAAATCAATGCGAAGTAGAAGATTTACCTTCAAATCCATGCGAAACAAATGGCTTAGCTTCAAATACTTTGATATACATGATTTAGCTTTAACTGCATGCGAAACAAACGAGTTAGCTTCAAATCCAAGCGAAACACATGATTTAGCTTCAAATCAATGCGAAATAGAAGGCTTAGCATCAAATCCATGCAACACAAATTATTTAGCTTCTTATACTTGCGATATAAGAGATGAAGCTTCAAATGCAGGTGAAACAAACGAGTGGGCTTTAAATCCAAGCGTAACACATGATTTAACTTCAAATCAATGCGAAGTAAAAGATTTACATTCAAATCCATGCGAAACAAATGGTTTAGCTTCAAATACTTGTTATATACATGATTTAACTTCAACTGCATGCGAAACAAACGAGTTAGCTTCAAATCCAAGCGAAACACATGATTTAGCTTCAAATCAATGCGAAATAGAAGGCTTAGCATCAAATCCATGCGACACAAATTATTTGGCTTCGTATACTTGCGATATAAGTGATATAGCTTCAAATGCAGGTGAAACAAACGAGTGATCTTCAAATCCAAGCGTAACACATGATTTAACTTCAAATCAATGCGAAGTAGCAGATTTACCTTCAAATCCATGCGAAACAAATGGTTTAGCTTCAAATACTTGTGATATACATGATTTAGCTTCAGCTGCATGCGAAACAAACGAGTTAGCTTCAGATCCAAGCGAAACACATGATTTAGCTTCAAATCAATGCGATACAAATGGTTTAGCTTCAAATACTTGTGATATACATGATTTAGCTTCAACTGCATGCGAAACAAACGAGTTAGCTTCAAATCCAGCGAAACACATGATTTAGCTTCAAATCAATGCTAAGTAGAAGGCTTAGCATCAAATCTATGCAACACAAATTATTTAGCTTCTTATACTTGCGATATAAGTGAAAAAGCTTCAAATGCAGGCGAAACAAACGAGTGAGCTTTAAATCCAAGCGTAACACATGATTTAACTTCAAATCAATGCGAAGTAGAAGATTTACCTTCAAATCCATGCGAAACAAATGGCTTAGCTTCAAATACCTTTGATATACATGATTTAGCTTTAACTGCATGCGAAACAAACGAGTTAGCTTCAAATCCAAGCGAAACACATGATTTAGCTTCAAATCAATGCGAAATAGAAGGCTTAGCGTCAAATCCATGCGACACAAATTATTTAGCTTCGTATACTTGCGATATAAGTGATATAGCTTCAAATGCAGGTGAAACAAACGAGTGATCTTCAAATCCAAACGAAACACATGATTTAGCTTCAAATCAATCGGAAGTAGCAGATTTACCTTCAAATGCATGCGAAACAAATGGTTTAGCTTCAAATACTTGTGATATACATGATTTAGCTTCAGCTGCATGCGAAACAAACGAGTTAGCTTCAAATCCAAGCGAAACACATGATTTAGCTTGAAATCAATGCGAAGTAGAAGGCTTAGCATCAAATCCATGCAACACAAATTATTTAGCTTCTTATACTTGCTATATAAGTGATGAAGCTTCAAATGCAGGTGAAACAAACGAGTGAGCTTTAAATCCAAGCGTAACACATGATTTAACTTCAAATCAATGCGAAGTAGAAGATTTACCTTCAAATCCATGCGAAAAAATGGTTGAGCTTCAAATACTTGTGATATACATGTTTTAGCTTCAACTGCATGCGGAACAAACGAGTTAGCTTCAAATCCAAGCGAAACACATGATTTAGCTTCAAATCAATGCGAAGTAGAAGGCTTAGCATCAAATCCATGCGAAACAAAAGGCTTAGCTTCAAATACCTTTGACATACACGATTTAGCTTCAACTGCATGCGAACCAAACGAGTTAGCTTCAAATCCAAGCGAAACACATGATTTAGCTTCAAATCAATGCGAAATAGAAGGCTTAGCATCAAATCCATGCAACACAAATTATTTAGCTTCTTACACTTGCGATATAAGTGATAAAGCTTCAAATGAAGGTCAAACAAACGATTGAGCTTTAAATCCAAGCGTAACACATGATTTAACTTCAAATCAGTGAGAAGTAGAAGATTTACCTTCAAATCCATGCGAAACAAATGGCTTAGCTTCAAATACCTTTGATATACATGATTTAGCTTCAACTGCATGCGAAACAAACGAGTTAGCTTCAAATCCAAGCGAAACACATGATTTAGCTTCAAATCAATGCGATACAAATGGTTTAGCTTCAAATACTTGTGATATACATGATTTAGCTTCAACTGCATGCGAAACAAACGAGTTGGCTTCAAATCCAAGCGAAACACATGATTTAGCTTCAAATCAATGCTAAGTAGAAGGCTTAGCATCAAATCCATGCAACACAAATTATTTAGCTTCTTATACTTGGGTTATAAGTGAAAAAGCTTCAAATGCAGGCGAAACAAACGAGTGAGCTTTAAATCCAAGCGTAACACATGATTTAACTTCAAATCAATGCGAAGTAGAAGATTTACCTTCAAATCCATGCGAAACAAATGGCTTAGCTTCAAATACCTTTGATATAAATGATTTAGCTTCAACTGCATGCGAAACAAACGTGTTAGCTTCAAATCAAGCGAAACACATGATTGAGCTTCAAATCAATGCGTAATAGAAGGCTTAGCATCAAATCCATGCGACACAAATTATTTGCTTCGTATACTTGCGATATAAGTGATATAGCTTCAAATGCAGGTGAAACAAACGAGTGATCTTCAAATCCAAGCGTAACACATGATTTAACTTCAAATCAATCGGAAGTAGCAGATTTACCTTCAAATGCATGCGAAACAAATGGTTTAGCTTCAAATACTTGTGATATACATGATTTAGATTCAGCTGCATGCGAAACAAACGAGTTAGCTTCAAATCCAAGCGAAACACATGTTTGAGCTTCAAATCAATGCGAAATAGAAGGCTTAGCATCAAATCCATGCGACACAAATTATTTAGCTTCGTATACTTGCGATATAAGTGATATAGCTTCAAATGCAGGTGAAACAAACGAGTGATCTTCAAATCCAAGCGTAACACATGATTTACCTTCAAATCAATGGGAAGTAGCAGATTTACCTTCAAATCCATGCGAAACAAATGGTTTAGCTTCAAATACTTGTGATATACATGATTTAGCTTCAGCTGCATGCGAAACAAACGAGTTAGCTTCAAATCCAAGCGATACACATGATTTAGCTTCAAATCAGTGCGATACAAATGGTTTAGCTTCAAATACTTGTGATATACATGATTTAGCTTCAACTGCATGCGAAACAAACGAGTTAGCTTCAAATCCAAGCGAAACACATGATTTAGCTTCAAATCAATGCTAAGTAGAAGGCTTAGCATCAAATCCATGCAACACAAATTATTTAGCTTCTTATACTTGCGATATAAGTGAAAAAGCTTCAAATGCAGGCGAAACAAACGAGTGAGCTTTAAATCCAAGCGTAACACATGATTTAACTTCAAATCAATGCGAAGTGGAAGATTTACCTTCAAATCCATGCGAAACAAATGGCTTAGCTTCAAATACCTTTGATATACATGATTTAGCTTCAACTGCATGCGAAACAAACGAGTTAGCTTCAAATCCAAGCGAAACACATGATTTAGCTTCAAATCAATGCGAAATAGAAGGCTTAGCATCAAATCCATGCAACACAAATTATTTAGCTTCTTACACTTGCGATATAAGTGATAAAGCTTCAAATGAAGGTGAAACAAACGATTGAGCTTTAAATCCAAGCGTAACACATGATTTAACTTCAAATCAATGCGAAGTAGAAGATTTACCTTCAAATCCATGCGAAACAAATGGCTTAGCTTCAAATACCTTTGATATACATGATTTAGCTTCAGCTGCATGCGAAACAAACGAGTTAGCTTCAAATCCAAGCGAAACACATGATTTAGCTTCAAATCAATGCGAAATAGAAGGCTTATCGTCAAATCCATGCAACACAAATTATTTAAGCGTCTTATACTTGCGATATAAGTGATAAAGCTTCAAATGCAGGCGAAACAAACGAGTGAGCTTTAAATCCAAGCGTAACACATGATTTAACTTCAAATCAATGCGAAGTAGAAGATTTACCTTCAAATCCATGCGAGACAAATGGTTTAGCTTGAAATACTTGTGATATACATGATTTAGCTTCTGCTGCATGCGATACAAACGAGTTAGCTTCAAATCCAAGCGAAACACATGATTTAGCTTCAAATCAATGCGAAGTAGAAGGCTTAGCATCAAATCCATGCAACACAAATTATTTAGCTTCTTATACTTGCGATATAAGTGATAAAGCTTCAAAAGCAGGCGAAACAAACGAGTGAGCTTTAAATCCAAACGTAACACATGATTGAGCTTCAAATCAATGCGAAATAGAAGGCTTAGCATCAAATCCATGCGACACAAATTATTTAGCTTCGTATACTTGCGATATAAGTGATATAGCTTCAAATGCAGGTGAAACAAACGAGTGATCTTCAAATCCAAGCGTAACACATGATTTAACTTCAAATCAATGGGAAGTAGAAGATTTACCTTTAAATCCATGCGAAACAAATGGTTTAGCTTCAAATACTTGTGATATACATGATTTAGCTTCAACTGCATGCGAAACAAACGAGTTAGCTTCAAATCCAAGCGAATCACATGATTTAGCTTCAAATCAATGCGAAGTAGAAGGCTTAGCATCAAATCCATGCAACACAAATTATTTAGCTTCTTATACTTGCGATATAAGTGATAAAGCTTCAAAAGCAGGCGAAAAAAACGAGTGAGCTTTAAATCCAAGCGTAACACATGATTTAACTTCAAATCAATGCGAAGTAGAAGATTTACCTTCAAATCCATGCGAAACAAATGGCTTAGCTTCAAATACCTTTGATATACATGATTTAGCTTCAGCTGCATGCGAAACAAACGAGTTAGCTTCAAATCCAAGCGAAACACATGATTTAGCTTCAAATCAATGCGAAATAGAAGGCTTATCGTCAAATCCATGCAACACAAATTATTTAGCGTCTTATACTTGCGATATAAGTGATAAAGCTTCAAATGCAGGCGAAACAAACGAGTGAGCTTTAAATCCAAGCGTAACATATGATTTAACTTCAAATCAATGCGAAGTAGAAGATTTACCTTCAAATCCATGCGAAACAAATGGTTTAGCTTGAAATACTTGTGATATACATGATTTAGCTTCTGCTGCATGCGATACAAACGAGTTAGCTTCAAATCCAAGCGATACACATGATTTAGCTTCAAATCAATGCGAAGTAGAAGGCTTAGCATCAAATCCATGCAACACAAATTATTTAGCTTTTATACTTGCTATATAAGTGATGAAGCTTCAAATGCAGGTGAAACAAACGAGTGAGCTTTTAATCCAAGCGTAACACATGACTTAACTTCAAATCAATGCGAAGTAGAAGATTTACCTTCAAATCCATGCGAAACAAATGGTTTAGCTTCAAATACTTGTGATATACATGATTTAGATTCAGCTGCATGCGAAACAAACGAGTTAGCTTCAAATCCAAGCGAAACACATGATTTAGCTTCAAATCAATGCGAAATAGAAGGCTTAGCATCAAATCCATGCGACACAAATTATTTGGCTTCGTATACTTGCGATATAAGTGATATAGCTTCAAATGCAGGTGAAACAAACGATTGATCTTCAAATCCAAGCGTAACACATGATTTACCTTCAAATCAATGGGAAGTAGCAGATTTACCTTCAAATCCATGCGAAACAAATGGTTTAGCTTCAAATACTTGTGATATACATGATTTAGCTTCAGCTGCATGCGAAACAAACGAGTTAGCTTCAGATCCAAGCGAAACACATGATTTAGCTTCAAATCAATGCGATACAAATGGTTTAGCTTCAAATACTTGTGATATACATGATTTAGCTTCAACTGCATGCGAAACAAACGAGTTAGCTTCAAATCCAAGCGAAACACATGATTTAGCTTCAAATCAATGCTAAGTAGAAGGCTTAGCATCAAATCCATGCAACACAAATTATTTAGCTTCTTATACTTGCGATATAAGTGAAAAAGCTTCAAATGCAGGCGAAACAAACGAGTGAGCTTTAAATCCAAGCGTAACACATGATTTAACTTCAAATCAATGCGAAGTAGAAGATTTACCTTCAAATCCATGCGAAACAAATGGCTTAGCTTCAAATACCTTTGATATACATGATTTAGCTTTAACTGCATGCGAAACAAACGAGTTAGCTTCAAATCCAAGCGAAACACATGATTTAGCTTCAAATCAATGCGAAATAGAAGGCTTAGCATCAAATCCATGCAACACAAATTATTTAGCTTCTTATACTTGCGATATAAGAGATGAAGCTTCAAATGCAGGTGAAACAAACGAGTGAGCTTTAAATCCAAGCGTAACACATGATTTAACTTCAAATCAATGCGAAGTAAAAGATTTACATTCAAATCCATGCGAAACAAATGGTTTAGCTTCAAATACTTGTTATATACATGATTTAACTTCAACTGCATGCGAAACAAACGAGTTAGCTTCAAATCCAAGCGAAACACATGATTTAGCTTCAAATCAATGCGAAATAGAAGGCTTAGCATCAAATCCATGCGACACAAATTATTTGGCTTCGTATACTTGCGATATAAGTGATATAGCTTCAAATGCAGGTGAAACAAACGAGTGATCTTCAAATCCAAGCGTAACACATGATTTAACTTCAAATCAATGCGAAGTAGCAGATTTACCTTCAAATCCATGCGAAACAAATGGTTTAGCTTCAAATACTTGTGATATACATGATTTAGCTTCAGCTGCATGCGAAACAAACGAGTTAGCTTCAGATCCAAGCGAAACACATGATTTAGCTTCAAATCAATGCGATACAAATGGTTTAGCTTCAAATACTTGTGATATACATGATTTAGCTTCAACTGCATGCGAAACAAACGAGTTAGCTTCAAATCCAAGCGAAACACATGATTTAGCTTCAAATCAATGCTAAGTAGAAGGCTTAGCATCAAATCCATGCAACACAAATTATTTAGCTTCTTATACTTGCGATATAAGTGAAAAAGCTTCAAATGCAGGCGAAACAAACGAGTGAGCTTTAAATCCAAGCGTAACACATGATTTAACTTCAAATCAATGCGAAGTAGAAGATTTACCTTCAAATCCATGCGAAACAAATGGCTTAGCTTCAAATACCTTTGATATACATGATTTAGCTTTAACTGCATGCGAAACAAACGAGTTAGCTTCAAATCCAAGCGAAACACATGATTTAGCTTCAAATCAATGCGAAATAGAAGGCTTAGCGTCAAATCCATGCGACACAAATTATTTAGCTTCGTATACTTGCGATATAAGTGATATAGCTTCAAATGCAGGTGAAACAAACGAGTGATCTTCAAATCCAAACGAAACACATGATTTAGCTTCAAATCAATCGGAAGTAGCAGATTTACCTTCAAATGCATGCGAAACAAATGGTTTAGCTTCAAATACTTGTGATATACATGATTTAGCTTCAGCTGCATGCGAAACAAACGAGTTAGCTTCAAATCCAAGCGAAACACATGATTTAGCTTGAAATCAATGCGAAGTAGAAGGCTTAGCATCAAATCCATGCAACACAAATTATTTAGCTTCTTATACTTGCTATATAAGTGATGAAGCTTCAAATGCAGGTGAAACAAACGAGTGAGCTTTAAATCCAAGCGTAACACATGCTTTAACTTCAAATCAATGCGAAGTAGAAGATTTACCTTCAAATCCATGCGAAAAAAATGGTTGAGCTTCAAATACTTGTGATATACATGTTTTAGCTTCAACTGCATGCGGAACAAACGAGTTAGCTTCAAATCCAAGCGAAACACATGATTTAGCTTCAAATCAATGCGAAGTAGAAGGCTTAGCATCAAATCCATGCGAAACAAAAGGCTTAGCTTCAAATACCTTTGACATACATGATTTAGCTTCAACTGCATGCGAACCAAACGAGTTAGCTTCAAATCCAAGCGAAACACATGATTTAGCTTCAAATCAATGCGAAATAGAAGGCTTAGCATCAAATCCATGCAACACAAATTATTTAGCTTCTTACACTTGCGATATAAGTGATAAAGCTTCAAATGAAGGTCAAACAAACGATTGAGCTTTAAATCCAAGCGTAACACATGATTTAACTTCAAATCAATGAGAAGTAGAAGATTTACCTTCAAATCCATGCGAAACAAATGGCTTAGCTTCAAATACCTTTGATATACATGATTTAGCTTCAACTGCATGCGAAACAAACGAGTTAGCTTCAAATCCAAGCGAAACACATGATTCAGCTTCAAATCAATGCGATACAAATGGTTTAGCTTCAAATACTTGTGATATACATGATTTAGCTTCAACTGCATGCGAAACAAACGAGTTAGCTTCAAATCCAAGCGAAACACATGATTTAGCTTCAAATCAATGCTAAGTAGAAGGCTTAGCATCAAATCCATGCAACACAAATTATTTAGCTTCTTATACTTGCGATATAAATGAAAAAGCTTCAAATGCAGGCGAAACAAACGAGTGAGCTTTAAATCCAAGCGTAACACATGATTTAACTTCAAATCAATGCGAAGTAGAAGATTTACCTTCAAATCCATGCGAAACAAATGGTTGAGCTTCAAATACTTGTGATATACATGTTTTAGCTTCAAGTGCATGCGGAACAAACGAGTTAGCTTCAAATCCAAGCGAAACACATGATTTAGCTTCAAATCAATGCGAAGTAGAAGGCTTAGCATCAAATCCATGCAACACAAATTATTTAGCTTCTTATACTTGCGATATAAGTGATAAAGCTTCAAAAGCAGGCGAAACAAACGAGTGAGCTTTAAATCCAATCGTAACACATGAATTAACTTCAAATCAATGCGAAGTAGAAGATTTACCTTCAAATCCATGCGGAACAAATGGTTTAGCTTCAAATACTTGTGATATACATGATTTAACTTCAACTGCATGCGAAACAAACGAGATAGCTTCAAATCCAAGCGAAACACATGATTTAGCTTCAAATCAATGCGAAATAGAAGGCTTAGCATCAAATCCATGCTACACAAATTATTTAGCTTCCTATACTTGCGATATAAGTGATATAGCTTCAAATGCAGGTGAAACAACCGAGTGATCTTCAAATCCAAGCGTAACACATGATTTAACTTCAAATCAATGGGAAGTAGCAGATTTACCTTCAAAACCATGCGAAACAAATGGTTTAGCTTCAAATACTTGTGATATACATGATTTAGCTTCAGCTGCATGGGAAACAAACGAGTTAGCTTCAAATCTAAGCGAAACACATGATTTAGCTTCAAATCAATGCGAAGTAGAAGGCTTAGCATCAAATCCATGCAACACAAATTATTTAGCTTCTTACACTTGCGATATAAGTGATAAAGCTTCAAATGAAGGTGAAACAAACGATTGAGCTTTAAATCCAAGCGTAACACATGATTTAACTTCAAATCAATGCGAAGTAGAAGATTTACCTTCAAATCCATGCGAAACAGATGGTTCAGCTTCAAATACTTGTGATATACATGTTTTAGCTTCAACTGCATGCGGATCAAACGAGTTAGCTTCAAATCCAAGCGAAACACATGATTGAGCTTCAAATCAATGCGAAATAGAAGGCTTAGCAACAAATCCATGCGACACAAATTATTTAGCTTCGTATACTTGCGATATAAGTGATATAGCTTCAAATGCAGGTGAAACAAACGAGTGATCTTCAAATCCAAGCGTAACACATGGTTTACCTTCAAATCAATGGGAAGTAGCAGATTTACCTTCAAATCCATGCGAAACAAATGGTTTAGCTTCAAATACTTGTGATATACATGATTTAGCTTCAGCTGCATGCGAAACAAACGAGTTAGCTTCAAATCCAAGCAAAACACATGATTTAGCTTCAAATCAATGCGATACAAATGGTTTAGCTTCAAATACTTGTGATATACATGATTTAGCTTCAACTGCATGCGAAACAAACGAGTTGGCTTCAAATCCAAGCGAAACACATGATTTAGCTTCAAATCAATGCTAAGTAGAAGGCTTAGCATCAAATCCATGCAACACAAATTATTTAGCTTCTTATACTTGCGATATAAGTGAAAAAGCTTCAAATGCAGGCGAAACAAACGAGTGAGCTTTAAATCCAAGCGTAACACATGATTTAACTTCAAATCAATGCGAAGTAGAAGATTTACCTTCAAATCCATGCGAAACAAATGGCTTAGCTTCAAATACCTTTGATATAAATGATTTAGCTTCAACTGCATGCGAAACAAACGAGTTAGCTTCAAATCCAAGCGAAACACATGATTGAGCTTCAAATCAATGCGTAATAGAAGGCTTAGCATCAAATCCATGCGACACAAATTATTTGGCTTCGTATACTTGCGATATAAGTGATATAGCTTCAAATGCAGGTGAAACAAACGAGTGATCTTCAAATCCAAGCGTAACACATGATTTAACTTCAAATCAATCGGAAGTAGCAGATTTACCTTCAAATGCATGCGAAACAAATGGTTTAGCTTCAAATACTTGTGATATACATGATTTAGATTCAGCTGCATGCGAAACAAACGAGTTAGCTTCAAATCCAAGCGAAACACATGTTTGAGCTTCAAATCAATGCGAAATAGAAGGCTTAGCATCAAATCCATGCGACACAAATTATTTAGCTTCGTATACTTGCGATATAAGTGATATAGCTTCAAATGCAGGTGAAACAAACGAGTGATCTTCAAATCCAAGCGTAACACATGATTTACCTTCAAATCAATGGGAAGTAGCAGATTTACCTTCAAATCCATGCGAAACAAATGGTTTAGCTTCAAATACTTGTGATATACATGATTTAGCTTCAGCTGCATGCGAAACAAACGAGTTAGCTTCAAATCCAAGCGATACACATGATTTAGCTTCAAATCAGTGCGATACAAATGGTTTAGCTTCAAATACTTGTGATATACATGATTTAGCTTCAACTGCATGCGAAACAAACGAGTTAGCTTCAAATCCAAGCGAAACACATGATTTAGCTTCAAATCAATGCTAAGTAGAAGGCTTAGCATCAAATCCATGCAACACAAATTATTTAGCTTCTTATACTTGCGATATAAGTGAAAAAGCTTCAAATGCAGGCGAAACAAACGAGTGAGCTTTAAATCCAAGCGTAACACATGATTTAACTTCAAATCAATGCGAAGTAGAAGATTTACCTTCAAATCCATGCGAAACAAATGGCTTAGCTTCAAATACCTTTGATAAACATGATTTAGCTTCAACTGCATGCGAAACAAACGAGTTAGCTTCAAATCCAAGCGAAACACATGATTTAGCTTCAAATCAATGCGAAATAGAAGGCTTAGCATCAAATCCATGCAACACAAATTATTTAGCTTCTTACACTTGCGATATAAGTGATAAAGCTTCAAATGAAGGTGAAACAAACGATTGAGCTTTAAATCCAAGCGTAACACATGATTTAACTTCAAATCAATGCGAAGTAGAAGATTTACCTTCAAATCCATGCGAAACAAATGGCTTAGCTTCAAATACCTTTGATATACATGATTTAGCTTCAACTGCATGCGAAACAAACGAGTTAGCTTCAAATCCAAGCGAAACACATGATTGAGCTTCAAATCAATGCGAAATAGAAGGCTTAGCATCAAATCCATGCGACACAAATTATTTGGCTTCGTATACTTGCGATATAAGTGATATAGCTTCAAATGCAGGTGAAACAAACGAGTGATCTTCAAATCCAAGCGTAACACATGATTTAACTTCAAATCAATGCGAAGTAGAAGATTTACCTTCAAATCCATGCGAAACAAATGGCTTAGCTTCAAATACTTGTTATATACATGATTTAACTTCAACTGCATGCGAAACAAACGAGTTAGCTTCAAATCCAAGCGAAACACATGATTTAGCTTCAAATCAATGCGAAGTAGAAGGCTTAGCATCAAATCCATGCAACACAAATTATTTAGCTTCTTATACTTGCGATATAAGAGATGAAGCTTCAAATGCAGGTGAAACAAACGAGTGAGCTTTAAATCCAAGCGTAACACATGATTTAACTTCAAATCAATGCGAAGTAAAAGATTTACCTTCAAATCCATGCGAAACAAATGGTTTAGCTTCAAATACTTGTTATATACATGATTTAGCTTCAACTGCATGCGAAACAAACGAGTTAGCTTCAAATCCAAGCGAAACACATGATTGAGCTTCAAATCAATGCGAAATAGAAGGCTTAGCATCAAATCCATGCGACACAAATTATTTGGCTTCGTATAGTTGCGATATAAGTGATATAGCTTCAAATGCAGGTGAAACAACGAGTGATCTTCAAATCCAAGCGTAACACATGATTTAACTTCAAATCAATCGGAAGTAGCAGATTTACCTTCAAATGCATGCGAAACAAATGGTGTAGCTTCAAATACTTGTGATATACATGATTTAGCTTCAGCTGCATGCGAAACAAACGAGTTAGCTTCAAATCCAAGCGAAACACATGATTTAGCTTCAAATCAATGCGAAGTAGAAGGCTTAGCATCAAATCCATGCAACACAAATTATTTAGCTTCTTATACTCGCGATATAATTGATGAAGCTTCAAATGCAGGTGAAACAAACGAGTGAGCTTTAAATCCTAGCGTAACACATGATTTAACTTCAAATCAATGCGAAGTAGAAGATTTACCTTCAAATCCATGCGAAACAAATGGTTTAGCTTCAAATACTTGTGATATACATGTTTTAGCTTCAACTGCATGCGGAACAAACGAGATAGTTTCATATCCAAGCGAAACACATGATTGAGCTTCAAATCAATGCGAAATAGAAGGCTTAGCATCAAATCCATGCGACACAAATTATTTGGCTTCGTATACTTGCGATATAAGTGATATAGCTTCAAATGCAGGTGAAACAAACGAGTGATCTTCAAATCCAAGCGTAACACATGATTTAACTTCAAATCAATGGGAAGTAGCAGATTTACCTTCAAATCCATGCGAAACAAATGGTTTAGCTTCAAATACTTGTGATAGACATGATTTAGCTTCAACTGCATGCGAAACAAACGAGTTAGCTTCAAATCCAAGCGAAACACATGATTTAGCTTCAAATCAATGCTAAGTAGAAGGCTTAGCATCAAATCCATGCAACACAAATTATTTAGCTTCTTATACTTGCGATATAAGTGAAAAGCTTCAAATGCAGGCGAACAAACGAGTGAGCTTTAAATCCAAGCGTAACACATGATTTAACTTCAAATCAATGCGAAGTAGAAGATTTACCTTCAAATGCATGCGAAAAAGATGGTTTAGCTTCAAATACTTGTGATATACATGTTTTAGCTTCAACTGCATGCGGATCAAACGAGTTAGCTTCAAATCCAAGCGAAACACATGATTGAGCTTCAAATCAATGCGAAATTAGAAGGCTTAGCAACAAATCCATGCGACACAAATTATTTAGCTTCGTATACTTGCGATATAAGTGATATAGCTTCAAATGCAGGTGAAACAAACGAGTGATCTTCAAATCCAAGCGTAACACATGATTTAACTTCAAATCAATGCGAAGTAGAAGATTTACCTTCAAATCCATGCGAAACAAATGGCTTAGCTTCAAATACCTTTGATATAAATGATTTAGCTTCAACTGCATGCGAAACAAACGAGTTAGCTTCAAATCCAAGCGAAACACATGATTGAGCTTCAAATCAATGCGAAATAGAAGGCTTAGCATCAAATCCATGCGACACAAATTATTTGGCTTCGTATACTTGCGATAAAAGTGATATAGCTTCAAATGCAGGTGAAACAAACGAGTGATCTTCAAATCCAAGCGTAACACATGATTTAACTTCAAATCAATCGGAAGTAGCAGATTTACCTTCAAATGCATGCGAAACAAATGGTTTAGCTTCAAATACTTGTGATATACATGATTTAGTTTCAGCTGCATGCGAAACAAACGAGTTAGCTTCAAATCCAAGCGAAACACATGTTTGAGCTTCAAATCAATGCGAAATAGAAGGCTTAGCATCAAATCCATGCGACACAAATTATTTAGCTTCGTATACTTGCGATATAAGTGATATAGCTTCAAATGCAGGTGAAACAAACGAGTGATCTTCAAATCCAAGCGTAACACATGATTTACCTTCAAATCAATGGGAAGTAGCAGATTTAAATTCAAATCCATGCGAAACAAATGGTTTAGCTTCAAATACTTGTGATATACATGATTTAGCTTCAGCTGCATGCGAAACAAACGAGTTAGCTTCAAATCCAAGCGATACACATGATTTAGCTTCAAATCAATGCGATACAAATGGTTTAGCTTCAAATACTTGTGATATACATGATTTAGCTTCAACTGCATGCGAAACAAACGAGTTAGCTTCAAATCCAAGCGAAACACATGATTTAGCTTCAAATCAATGCTAAGTAGAAGGCTTAGCATCAAATCCATGCAACACAAATTATTTAGCTTCTTATACTTGCGATATAAGTGAAAAAACTTCAAATGCAGGCGAAACAAACGAGTGAGCTTTAAATCCAAGCGTAACACATGATTTAACATCAAATCAATGCGAAGTAGAAGATTTACCTTCAAATCCATGCGAAACAAATGGCTTAGCTTCAAATACCTTTGATATACATGATTTAGCTTCAACTGCATGCGAAACAAACGAGTTAGCTTCAAATCCAAGCGAAACACATGATTTAGCTTCAAATCAATGCGAAATAGAAGGCTTAGCATCAAATCCATGCAACACAAATTATTTAGCTTCTTACACTTGCGATATAAGTGATAAAGCTTCAAATGAAGGTGAAACAAACGATTGAGCTTTAAATCCAAGCGTAACACATGATTTAACTTCAAATCAATGCGAAGTAGAAGATTTACCTTCAAATCCATGCGAAACAAATGGCTTAGCTTCAAATACCTTTGATATACATGATTTAGCTTCAACTGCATGCGAAACAAACGAGTTAGCTTCAAATCCAAGCGAAACACATGATTGAGCTTCATATCAATGCGAAATAGAAGGCTTAGCATCAAATCCATGCGACACAAATTATTTGGCTTCGTATACTTGCGATATAAGTGATATAGCTTCAAATGCAGGTGAAACAAACGAGTGATCTTCAAATCCAAGCGTAACACATGATTTAACTTCAAATCAATGCGAAGTAGAAGATTTACCTTCAAATCCATGCGAAACAAATGGCTTAGCTTCAAATACCTTTGATATACATGATTTAGCTTCAACTGCATGCGAAACAAACGAGTTAGCTTCAAATCCAAGCGAAACACATGATTGAGCTTCAAATCAATGCGAAATAGAAGGCTTAGCATCAAATCCATGCGACACAAATTATTTGGCTTCGTATACTTGCGATATAAGTGATATAGCTTCAAATGCAGGTGAAACAAACGAGTGATCTTCAAATCCAAGCGTAACACATGATTTAACTTTAAATCAATGGGAAGTAGCAGATTTACCTTCAAATGCATGCGAAACAAATGGTTTAGCTTCAAATACTTGTGATATATATGATTTTGCTTCAGCTGCATGCGAAACAAACGAGTTAGCTTCAAATCCAAGCGAAACACATGATTTAGCTTCAAATCAATGCGAAGTAGAAGGCTTAGCATCAAATCCATGCAACACAAATTATTTAGCTTCTTATACTCGCGATATAATTGATGAAGCTTCAAATGCAGGTGAAACAAACGAGTGAGCTTTAAATCCAAGCGTAACACATGATTTAACTTCAAATCAATGGGAAGTAGCAGATTTACCTTCAAATGCATGCGAAACAAATGGTTTAGCTTCAAATACTTGTGATATATATGATTTTGCTTCAGCTGCATGCGAAACAAACGAGTTAGCTTCAAATCCATGCGAAACAAATGGTTTAGCTTCAAATACTTGTGATATACATGTTTTAGCTTCAACTGCATGCGGAACAAACGAGTTAGTTTCATATTCAAGCGAAACACATGATTGAGCTTCAAATCAATGCGAAATAGAAGGCTTAGCATCAAATCCATGCGACACAAATTATTTGGCTTCGTATACTTGCGATATAAGTGATATAGCTTCAAATGCAGGTGAAACAAACGAGTGATCTTCAAATCCAAGCGTAACACATGATTTAACTTCAAATCAATGGGAAGTAGCAGATTTACCTTCAAATCCATGCGAAACAAATGGTTTAGCTTCAAATACTTGTGATAGACATGATTTAGCTTCAACTGCATGCGAAACAAACGAGTTAGCTTCAAATCCAAGCGAAACTCATGATTTAGCTCCAAATCAATGCGAAATAGAAGGCTTAGCATCAAATCCATGCGACACAAATTATTTAGCTTCGTATACTTGCGATATAAGTGATATAGCTTCAAATGCAGGTGAAACAAACGAGTTAGCTTCAAATCCAAACGAAACACATGATTTAGCTTCAAATCAATGCGAAATAGAAGGCTTAGCATCAAATCCATGCTACACAAATTATTTAGCTTCCTATACTTGCGATATAAGTGATAAAGCTTCAAAAGCAGGCGAAACAAACGAGTGAGCTTTAAATCCAATCGTAACACATGAATTAACTTCAAATCAATGCGAAGTAGAAGATTTACCTCCAAATCCATGCGAAACAAATGGTTTAGCTTCAAATACTTGTGATATACATGTTTTAGCTTCAACTGCATGCGGAACAAACGAGTTAGCTTCAAATCCAAGCGAAACACATGATTTAGCTTCAAATCAATGCGAAGTAGAAGGCTTAGCATCAAATCCATGCAACACAAATTATTTAGCTTCTTATACTTGCGATATAAGTGATAAAGCTTCAAAAGCAGGCGAAACAAACGAGTGAGCTTTAAATCCAATCGTAACACATGAATTAACTTCAAATCAATGCGAAGTAGAAGATTTACCTTCAAATCCATGCGAAACAAATGGTTTAGCTTCAAATACTTGTGATATACATGTTTTAGCTTCAACTGCATGCGGAACAAACGAGTTAGTTTCATATCCAATCGAAACACATGATTGAGCTTCAAATCAATGCGAAATAGAAGGCTTAGCATCAAATCCATGCGACACAAATTATTTGGCTTCGTATACTTGCGATATAAGTGATATAGCTTCAAATGCAGGTGAAACAAACGAGTGATCTTCAAATCCAAGCGTAACACATGATTTAACTTTAAATCAATGGGAAGTAGCAGATTTACCTTCAAATGCATGCGAAACAAATGGTTTAGCTTCAAATACTTGTGATATATATGATTTTGCTTCAGCTGCATGCGAAACAAACGAGTTAGCTTCAAATCCAAGCGAAACACATGATTTAGCTTCAAATCAATGCGAAGTAGAAGGCTTAGCATCAAATCCATGCAACACAAATTATTTAGCTTCTTATACTCGCGATATAATTGATGAAGCTTCAAATGCAGGTGAAACAAACGAGTGAGCTTTAAATCCAAGCGTAACACATGATTTAACTTCAAATCAATGGGAAGTAGCAGATTTACCTTCAAATGCATGCGAAACAAATGGTTTAGCTTCAAATACTTGTGATATATATGATTTTGCTTCAGCTGCATGCGAAACAAACGAGTTAGCTTCAAATCCATGCGAAACACATGATTTAGCTTCAAATCAATGCTAAGTAGAAGGCTTAGCATCAAATCCATGCAACACAAATTATTTAGCTTCTTATACTTGCGATATAAGTGAAAAAGCTTCAAATGCAGGCGAAACAAACGAGTGAGCTTTAAATCCAAGCGTAACACATGATTTAACTTCAAATCAATGCGAAGTAGAAGATTTACCTTCAAATGCATGCGAAAAAGATGGTTTAGCTTCAAATACTTGTGATATACATGTTTTAGCTTCAACTGCATGCGGATCAAACGAGTTAGCTTCAAATCCAAGCGAAACACATGATTGAGCTTCAAATCAATGCGAAATAGAAGGCTTAGCAACAAATCCATGCGACACAAATTATTTAGCTTCGTATACTTGCGATATAAGTGATATAGCTTCAAATGCAGGTGAAACAAACGAGTGATCTTCAAATCCAAACGTAACACATGATTTAACTTCAAATCAATGCGAAGTAGAAGATTTACCTTCAAATCCATGCGAAACAAATGGCTTAGCTTCAAATACCTTTGATATAAATGATTTAGCTTCAACTGCATGCGAAACAAACGAGTTAGCTTCAAATCCAAGCGAAACACATGATTGAGCTTCAAATCAATGCGAAATAGAAGGCTTAGCATCAAATCCATGCGACACAAATTATTTGGCTTCGTATACTTGCGATAAAAGTGATATAGCTTCAAATGCAGGTGAAACAAACGAGTGATCTTCAAATCCAAGCGTAACACATGATTTAACTTCAAATCAATCGGAAGTAGCAGATTTACCTTCAAATGCATGCGAAACAAATGGTTTAGCTTCAAATACTTGTGATATACATGATTTAGATTCAGCTGCATGCGAAACAAACGAGTTAGCTTCAAATCCAAGCGAAACACATGTTTGAGCTTCAAATCAATGCGAAATAGAAGGCTTAGCATCAAATCCATGCGACACAAATTATTTAGCTTCGTATACTTGCGATATAAGTGATATAGCTTCAAATGCAGGTGAAACAAACGAGTGATCTTCAAATCCAAGCGTAACACATGATTTACCTTCAAATCAATGGGAAGTAGCAGATTTAAATTCAAATCCATGCGAAACAAATGGTTTAGCTTCAAATACTTGTGATATACATGATTTAGCTTCAGCTGCATGCGAAACAAACGAGTTAGCTTCAAATCCAAGCGATACACATGATTTAGCTTCAAATCAATGCGATACAAATGGTTTAGCTTCAAATACTTGTGATATACATGATTTAGCTTCAACTGCATGCGAAACAAACGAGTTAGCTTCAAATCCAAGCGAAACACATGATTTAGCTTCAAATCAATGCTAAGTAGAAGGCTTAGCATCAAATCCATGCAACACAAATTATTTAGCTTCTTATACTTGCGATATAAGTGAAAAAACTTCAAATGCAGGCGAAACAAACGAGTGAGCTTTAAATCCAAGCGTAACACATGATTTAACTTCAAATCAATGCGAAGTAGAAGATTTACCTTCAAATCCATGCGAAACAAATGGCTTAGCTTCAAATACCTTTGATATACATGATTTAGCTTCAACTGCATGCGAAACAAACGAGTTAGCTTCAAATCCAAGCGAAACACATGATTTAGCTTCAAATCAATGCGAAATAGAAGGCTTAGCATCAAATCCATGCAACACAAATTATTTAGCTTCTTACACTTGCGATATAAGTGATAAAGCTTCAAATGAAGGTGAAACAAACGATTGAGCTTTAAATCCAAGCGTAACACATGATTTAACTTCAAATCAATGCGAAGTAGAAGATTTACCTTCAAATCCATGCGAAACAAATGGCTTAGCTTCAAATACCTTTGATATACATGATTTAGCTTCAACTGCATGCGAAACAAACGAGTTAGCTTCAAATCCAAGCGAAACACATGATTGAGCTTCATATCAATGCGAAATAGAAGGCTTAGCATCAAATCCATGCGACACAAATTATTTGGCTTCGTATACTTGCGATATAAGTGATATAGCTTCAAATGCAGGTGAAACAAACGAGTGATCTTCAAATCCAAGCGTAACACATGATTTAACTTCAAATCAATGCGAAGTAGAAGATTTACCTTCAAATCCATGCGAAACAAATGGCTTAGCTTCAAATACCTTTGATATACATGATTTAGCTTCAACTGCATGCGAAACAAACGAGTTAGCTTCAAATCCAAGCGAAACACATGATTGAGCTTCAAATCAATGCGAAATAGAAGGCTTAGCATCAAATCCATGCGACACAAATTATTTGGCTTCGTATACTTGCGATATAAGTGATATAGCTTCAAATGCAGGTGAAACAAACGAGTGATCTTCAAATCCAAGCGTAACACATGATTTAACTTTAAATCAATGGGAAGTAGCAGATTTACCTTCAAATGCATGCGAAACAAATGGTTTAGCTTCAAATACTTGTGATATATATGATTTTGCTTCAGCTGCATGCGAAACAAACGAGTTAGCTTCAAATCCAAGCGAAACACATGATTTAGCTTCAAATCAATGCGAAGTAGAAGGCTTAGCATCAAATCCATGCAACACAAATTATTTAGCTTCTTATACTCGCGATATAATTGATGAAGCTTCAAATGCAGGTGAAACAAACGAGTGAGCTTTAAATCCAAGCGTAACACATGATTTAACTTCAAATCAATGGGAAGTAGCAGATTTACCTTCAAATGCATGCGAAACAAATGGTTTAGCTTCAAATACTTGTGATATATATGATTTTGCTTCAGCTGCATGCGAAACAAACGAGTTAGCTTCAAATCCATGCGAAACAAATGGTTTAGCTTCAAATACTTGTGATATACATGTTTTAGCTTCAACTGCATGCGGAACAAACGAGTTAGTTTCATATTCAAGCGAAACACATGATTGAGCTTCAAATCAATGCGAAATAGAAGGCTTAGCATCAAATCCATGCGACACAAATTATTTGGCTTCGTATACTTGCGATATAAGTGATATAGCTTCAAATGCAGGTGAAACAAACGAGTGATCTTCAAATCCAAGCGTAACACATGATTTAACTTCAAATCAATGGGAAGTAGCAGATTTACCTTCAAATCCATGCGAAACAAATGGTTTAGCTTCAAATACTTGTGATAGACATGATTTAGCTTCAACTGCATGCGAAACAAACGAGTTAGCTTCAAATCCAAGCGAAACTCATGATTTAGCTCCAAATCAATGCGAAATAGAAGGCTTAGCATCAAATCCATGCGACACAAATTATTTAGCTTCGTATACTTGCGATATAAGTGATATAGCTTCAAATGCAGGTGAAACAAACGAGTTAGCTTCAAATCCAAACGAAACACATGATTTAGCTTCAAATCAATGCGAAATAGAAGGCTTAGCATCAAATCCATGCTACACAAATTATTTAGCTTCCTATACTTGCGATATAAGTGATAAAGCTTCAAAAGCAGGCGAAACAAACGAGTGAGCTTTAAATCCAATCGTAACACATGAATTAACTTCAAATCAATGCGAAGTAGAAGATTTACCTCCAAATCCATGCGAAACAAATGGTTTAGCTTCAAATACTTGTGATATACATGTTTTAGCTTCAACTGCATGCGGAACAAACGAGTTAGCTTCAAATCCAAGCGAAACACATGATTTAGCTTCAAATCAATGCGAAGTAGAAGGCTTAGCATCAAATCCATGCAACACAAATTATTTAGCTTCTTATACTTGCGATATAAGTGATAAAGCTTCAAAACAGGCGAAACAAACGAGTGAGCTTTAAATCCAATCGTAACACATGAATTAACTTCAAATCAATGCGAAGTAGAAGATTTACCTTCAAATCCATGCGGAACAAATGGTTTAGCTTCAAATACTTTTGATATACATGATTTAGCTTCAACTGCATGCGAAACAAACGAGTTAGCTTCAAATCCAAGCGAAACACATGATTTAGCTTCAAATCAATGCGAAATAGAAGGCTTAGCATCAAATCCATGCTACACAAATTATTTAGCTTCGTATACTTGCGATATAAGTGATATAGCTTCAAATGCAGGTGAAACAAACGAGTGATCTTCAAATCCAAACGTAACACATGATTTAACTTCAAATCAATGCGAAGTAGCAGATTTACCTTCAAATCCATGCGAAACAAATGGTTTAGCTTCAAATACTTGTGATATACATATTTTAGCTTCAACTGCATGCGGATCAAACGAGTTAGCTTCAAATCCAAGCGAAACACATGATTGAGCTTCAAATCAATGCGAAATAGAAGGCTTAGCAACAAATCCATGCGACACAAATTATTTAGCTTCGTATACTTGCGATATAAGTGATAAAGCTTCAAATGCAGGCGAAACAAACGAGTGAGCTTTAAATCCAAGCGTAACACATGATTTAACTTCAAATCAATGCGAAGTAGCAGATTTACCTTCAAATCCATGCGAAACAAATGGTTTAGCTTCAAATACTTGTGATAAACATGATTTAGCTTCAACAGCATGCGAAACAAACGAGTTAGCTTCAAATACATGCGAAACACATGATTGAGCTTCAAATCAATGCGAAATAGAAGGCTTAGCATCAAATCCATGCGACACAAATTATTTAGCTTCGTATACTTGCGATATTAGTGATATAGCTTCAAATGCAGGTGAAACAAACGAGTGATCTTCAAATCCAAGCATAACACATGATTTAACTTCAAATCAATGGGAAGTAGAAGATTTACCTTCAAATCCATGCGAAACAAATGGTTTAGCTTCAAATACTTGTGATATACATGTTTTAGCTTCAACTGCATGCGGAACAAACGAGTTAGATTCAAATCCAAGCGAAACACATGATTTAGGTTCAAATCGATGCGAAATAGAAGGCTTAGCATCAAATCCATGCGACACAAATTATTTAGCTTCGTATACTTGCGATATAATTGATATAGCTTCAAATGCAGGTGAAACAAACGAGTGATTTTCAAATCCAAGCGTAACACATGATTTAACTTCAAATCAATGGGAAGTAGCAGATTTACCATCAAATCCATGCGAAACAAATGGTTTAGCTTCAAATACTTGTGATATACATGATTTAGCTTCAGCTGCATGGGAAACAAACGAGTTAGCTTCAAATCCAAGCGTAACACATGGTTTAGCTTCAAAACAATGCGAAGTAGAATGCTTAGCATCAAATCCATGCAACACAAATTATTTAGTTTCTTATACTTGCGATATAAGTGATAAAGCTTCAAATGCAGGCGAAACAAACGAGTGAGCTTTAAATCCAAGCGTAACACATGATTTAACTTCAAATCAATGCGAAGTAGAAGATTTACCTTCAAATCCATGCGAAACAAATGGTTTAGCTTCAAATACTTGTGATATACATGATTTAGCTTCAACAGCATGCGAAACAAACGAGTTAGCTTCAAATACATGCGAAACACATGATTGAGCTTCAAATCAATGCGAAATAGAAGGCTTAGCATCAAATCCATGCGACACAAATTATTTAGCTTCGTATACTTGCGATATTAGTGATATAGCTTCAAATGCAGGTGAAACAAACGAGTGATCTTCAAATCCAAGCATAACACATGATTTAACTTCAAATCAATGGGAAGTAGCAGATTTACCTTCAAATCCATGCGAAACAAATGGTTTAGCTTCAAATACTTGTGATATACATGATTTAGCTTCAGCTGCATGGGAAACAAACGAGTTAGCTTCAAATCCAAGCGAAACACATGGTTTAGGTTCAAATCGATGCGAAATAGAAGGCTTAGCATCAAATCCATGCGACACAAATTATTTGGATTCGTATACTTGCGATATAAGTGATATAGCTTCAAATGCAGGTGAAACAAACGAGTGATCTTCAAATCCAAGCGTAACACATGATTTAACTTCAAATCAATGGGAAGTAGAAGATTTACCTTCAAATCCATGCGAAACAAATGGTTTAGCTTCAAATACTTGTGATATACTTGATTTAGCTGTAGCTGCATGCGATACAAACGTGTTAGCTTCAAATCCAAGCGAAACACATGATTTAGCTTCAAATCAATGCGAAGTAGAAGGCTTAGCATTACATCCATGCAACACAAATTATTTAGCTTCTTATACTTGCGATATAAGTGATGAATCTTCAAATGCAGGTGAAACAAACGAGTGAGCTTTAAATCCTAGCGTAACACATGATTTAACTTCAAATCAATGCGAAGTAGAAGATTTACCTTCAAATCCATGCGAAACAAATGGTTTAGCTTCAAATACTTGTGATATACATGTTTTAGCTTCAACTGCATGCGGAACAAACGAGTTAGATTCAAATCCAAGCGAAACACATTATTTAGGTTCAAATCGATGTGAAATAGAAGGCTTAGCATCAAATCCATGCGACACAAATTATTTAGCTTCGTATACTTGCGATATAAGTGATATAGTTTCAAATGCAGGTGAAACAAACGAGTGATCTTCAAATCCAAGCGTAACACATGATTTAACTTCAAATCAATGCGAAATAGAAGGCTTAGCATCAAATCCATGCGACACAAATTATTTAGCTTCGTATACTTGCGATACAAGTGATATAGCTTCAAATGCAGGTGAAACAAACGAGTGATCTTCAAATCCAAGCGTAACACATGATTTAACTTCAAATCAATGGGAAGTAGAAGATTTACCTTCAAATCCATGCGAAACAAATGGTTTAGCTTCAAATACTTGTGATATACATGATTTAGCTTCAACTGCATGCGAAACCAACGAGTTAGCTTCAAATCCAAGCGAAACAAATGATTTAGCTTCAAATCAATGCGAAATAGAAGGCTTAGCATCAAATCCATGCGACACAAATTATTTAACTTCTTATACTTTCGATATAAGTGATAAAGCTTCAAATGCAGATGAAACAAACGAGTGAGCTTTAAATCCAAGCGTAACACATGATTTAACTTCAAATAAATGGGAAGTAGAAGATTTACCTTCAAATCCATGCGAAACAAATGGCTTAGCTTCAAATACTTGTGATATACATGATTTAACTTCAACTGCATGCGAAACAAACGAGTTAGCTTCAAATCCAAGCGAAACACATGATTTAGCTTCAAATCAATGCGAAATAGAAGGCTTAGCATCAAATCCATGCTACACAAATTATTTAGCTTCGTATACTTGCGATATAAGTGATATAGCTTCAAATGCAGGTGAAACAAACGAGTGATCTTCAAATCCAAGCGTAACACATGATTTAACTTCAAATCAATGGGAAGTAGCAGATCTACCTTCAAAACCATGCGAAACAAATGGTTTAGCTTCAAATACTTGTGATATACATGATTTAGCTTCAGCTGCATGGGAAACAAACGAGTTAGCTTCAAATCCAAGCGAAACACATGATTTAGCTTCAAATCAATGCGAAGTAGAAGGCTTAGCATCAAATCCATGCAACACAAATTATTTAGCTTCTTACACTTGCGATATAAGTGATGAAGCTTCAAATGAAGGTGAAACAAACGATTGAGCTTTAAATCCAAGCGTAACACATGATTTAACTTCAAATCAATGCGAAGTAGAAGATTTACCTTCAAATCCATGCGAAACAAATGGTTTAGCTTCAAATACTTGTGATATACATATTTTAGCTTCAACTGCATGCGGATCAAACGAGTTAGCTTCAAATCCAAGCGAAACACATGATTGAGCTTCAAATCAATGCGAAATAGAAGGCTTAGCAACAAATCCATGCGACACAAATTATTTAGCTTCGTATACTTGCGATATAAGTGATAAAGCTTCAAATGCAGGCGAAACAAACGAGTGAGCTTTAAATCCAAGCGTAACACATGATTTAACTTCAAATCAATGCGAAGTAGCAGATTTACCTTCAAATCCATGCGAAACAAATGGTTTAGCTTCGTATACTTGCGATACAAGTGATATAGCTTCAAATGCAGGTGAAACAAACGAGTGATCTTCAAATCCAAGCGTAACACATGATTTAACTTCAAATCAATGGGAAGTAGAAGATTTACCTTCAAATCCATGCGAAACAAATGGTTTAGCTTCAAATACTTGTGATATACATGATTTAGCTTCAGCTGCATGGGAAACAAACGAGTTAGCTTCAAATCCAAGCGAAACACATGATTTAGCTTCAAATCAATGCGAAATAGAATGCTTAGCATCAAATCCATGCAACACAAATTATTTAGCTTCTTATACTTGCGATATAAGTGATAAAGCTTCAAATGCAGGCGAAACAAACGAGTGAGCTTTAAATCCAAGCGTAACACATGATTTAACTTCAAATCAATGCGAAGTAGAAGATTTACCTTCAAATCCATGCGAAACAAATGGTTTAGCTTCAAATACTTGTGATATACATGTTTTAGCTTCAACTGCATGCGGAACATACGAGTTAGTTTCAAATCCAAGCGAAACACATGATTGAGCTTCAAATCAATGCGAAATATAAGGCTTAGCATCAAATCCATGCGACACAAATTATTTAGCTTCGTATACTTGCGATATAAGTGATATAGCTTCAAATGCAGGTGAAACAAACGAGTTAGCTTCAAATCCAAACGAAACACTTGATTTAGCTTCAAATCAATGCGAAATAGAAGGCTTAGCATCAAATCCATGCTACACAAATTATTTAGCTTCCTATACTTGCGATATAAGTGATAAAGCTTCAAAAGCAGGCGAAACAAACGAGTGAGCTTTAAATCCAATCGTAACACATGAATTAACTTCAAATCAATGCGAAGTAGAAGATTTACCTTCAAATCCATGCGAAACAAATGGTTGAGCTTCAAATACTTGTGATATACATGTTTTAGCTTCAACTGCATGCGGAACAAACGAGTTAGCTTCAAATCCAAGCGAACACATGATTTAGCTTCAAATCAATGCGAAGTAGAAGGCTTAGCATCAAATCCATGCAACACAAATTATTTAGCTTCTTATACTTGCGATATAAGTGATAAAGCTTCAAAAGCAGGCGAAACAAACGAGTGAGCTTTAAATCCAATCGTATCACATGAATTAACTTCAAATCAATGCGAAGTAGAAGATTTACCTTCAAATCCATGCGGAACAAATGGTTTAGCTTCAAATACTTGTGATATACATGATTTAACTTCAACTGCATGCGAAACAAACGAGTTAGCTTCAAATCCAAGCGAAACACATGATTTAGCTTCAAATCAATGCGAAATAGAAGGCTTAGCATCAAATCCATGCTACACAAATTATTTAGCTTCGTATACTTGCGATATAAGTGATATAGCTTCAAATGCAGGTGAAACAACGAGTGATCTTCAAATCCAAGCGTAACACATGATTTAACTTCAAATCAATGGGAAGTAGCAGATCTACCTTCAAAACCATGCGAAACAAATGGTTTAGCTTCAAATACTTGTGATATACATGATTTAGCTTCAGCTGCATGGGAAACAAACGAGTTAGCTTCAAATCCAAGCGAAACACATGATTTAGCTTCAAATCAATGCGAAGTAGAAGGCTTAGCATCAAATCCATGCAACACAAATTATTTAGCTTCTTACACTTGCGATATAAGTGATGAAGCTTCAAATGAAGGTGAAACAAACGATTGAGCTTTAAATCCAAGCGTAACACATGATTTAACTTCAAATCAATGCGAAGTAGAAGATTTACCTTCAAATCCATGCGAAACAAATGGTTTAGCTTCAAATACTTGTGATATACATATTTTAGCTTCAACTGCATGCGGATCAAACGAGTTAGCTTCAAATCCAAGCGAAACACTGATTGAGCTTCAAATCAATGCGAAATAGAAGGCTTAGCAACAAATCCATGCGACACAAATTATTTAGCTTCGTATACTTGCGATATAAGTGATAAAGCTTCAAATGCAGGCGAAACAAACGAGTGAGCTTTAAATCCAAGCGTAACACATGATTTAACTTCAAATCAATGCGAAGTAGCAGATTTACCTTCAAATCCATGCGAAACAAATGGTTTAGCTTCAAATACTTGTGATATTCATGATTTAGCTTCAACTGCATGCGAAACAAACGAGTTAGCTTCAAATCCAAGCGAAACACATGATTTAGCTTCAAATCAATGCGAAATAGAAGGCTTAGCATCAAATCCATGCGACACAAATTATTTAGCTTCGTATACTTGCGATACAAGTGATATAGCTTCAAATGCAGGTGAAACAAACGAGTGATCTTCAAATCCAAGCGTAACACATGAATTAACTTCAAATCAATGCGAAGTAGAAGATTTACCTTCAAATCCATGCGAAACAAATGGTTTAGCTTCAAATACTTGTGATATACATGATTTAGCTTCAGCTGCATGCGAAACAAACGAGTTAGCTTCAAATCCAAGCGAAACACATGATTTAGCTTCAAATCAATGCGAAATAGAAGGCTTAGCATCAAATCCATGCAACACAAATTATTTAGTTCTTATACTTGCGATATAAGTGATAAAGCTTCAAATGCAGGCGAAACAAACGAGTGAGCTTTAAATCCAAGCGTAACACATGATTTAACTTCAAATCAATGCGAAGTAGAAGATTTACCTTCAAATCCATGCGAAACAAATGGTTTAGCTTCAAATACTTGTGATATACATGATTTAGCTTCAACAGCATGCGAAACAAACGAGTTAGCTCCAAATACAAGCGAAACACATGATTGAGCTTCAAATCAATGCGAAATAGAAGGCTTAGCATCAAATCCATGCGACACAAATTATTTAGCTTCGTATACTTGCGATATTAGTGATATAGCTTCAAATGCAGGTGATACAAACGAGTGATCTTCAAATCCAAGCATAACACATGATTTAACTTCAAATCAATGGGAAGTAGCAGATTTACCTTCAAATCCATGCGAAACAAATGGTTTAGCTTCAAATACTTGTGATATACATGATTTAGCTTCAGCTGCATGGGAAACAAACGAGTTAGCTTCAAATCCAAGCGAAACACATGGATTAGCTTCAAATCAATGCGAAGTAGAAGGCTTAGCATCAAATCCATGCAACACAAATTATTTAGCTTCTTATACTTGCGATATAAGTGATAAAGCTTCAAATGCAGGCGAAACAAACGAGTGAGCTTTAAATCCAAGCGAAACACATGATTTACCTTCAAATCCATGCGAAACAAATGGTTTAGCTTCAAATACTTGTGATATACATGATTTAGCTTCAGCTGCATGGGAAACAAACGAGTTAGCTTCAAATCCAAGCGAAACACATGATTTAGCTTCAAATCAATGCGAAGTAGAAGCTTAGCATCAAATCCATGCAACACAAATTATTTAGCTTCTTATACTTGCGATATAAGTGATGAATCTTCAAATGCAGGTGAAACAAACGAGTGAGCTTTAAATCCTAGCGTAACACATGATTTAACTTCAAATCAATGGGAAGTAGCAGATTTACCATCAAATCCATGCGAAACAAATGGTTTAGCTTCAAATACTTGTGATATACATGATTTAGCTTCAACTGCATGCGAAACAAACGAGTTAGCTTCAAATCCAAGCGAAACACATGATTTAGCTTCAAATCAATGCGAAGTAGAAGGCTTAGCATCAAATCCATGCAACACAAATTATTTAGCTTCTTATACTTGCGAAATAAGTGATAAAGCTTCAAATGCTGGCGAAACAAACGAGTGAGCTTTAAATCCAAGCGTAACACATGATTTAACTTCAAATCAATGGGAAGTAGCAGATTTACCTTCAAATCCATGCGAAACAAATGGTTTAGCTTCAAATACTTGTGATATACATGATTTAGCTCCAGCTGCATGGGAAACAAACGAGTTAGCTTCAAATCCAAGCGAAACACATGATTTAGCTTCAAATCAATGCGAAGTAGAAGGCTTAGCATCAAATCCATGCAACACAAATTATTTAGCTTCTTATACTTGCGATATAAGTGAAGATCTTCAAATGCAGGTGAAACAAACGAGTGAGCTTTAAATCCTAGCGTAACACATGATTTAACTTCAAATCAATGGGAAGTAGCAGATTTACCATCAAATCCATGCGAAACAAATGGTTTAGCTTCAAATACTTGTGATATACATGATTTAGCTTCAACTGCATGCGAAACAAACGAGTTAACTTCAAATCCAAGCGAAGCACATGATTTAGCTTCAAATCAATGCGAAATAGAAGGCTTAGCATCAAATCTATGCGGCACAAATTATTTAGCTTCGTATACTTGCGATATTAGTGATATAGCTTCAATGCAGGTGATACAAACGAGCGATCTTCAAATCCAAGCATAACACATGATTTAAATTCAAATCAATGGGAAGTAGCAGATTTACCTTCAAATCCATGCGAAACAAATGGTTTAGCTTCAAATACTTGTGATATACATGATTTAGCTTCAGCTGCATGGAAACAAACGAGTTAGCTTCAAATCCAAGCGAAACACATGATTTAGCTTCAAATCAATACGAAGTAGAAGGCTTAGCATCAAATCCATGCAACACAAATTATTTAGCTTCTTATACTTGCGATATAAGTGATAAAGCTTCAAATGCTGGCGAAACAAACGAGTGAGCTTTAAATCCAAGTGTAACACATGATTTAACTTCAAATCAATGGGAAGTAGCAGATTTACCTTCAAATCCATGCGAAACAAATGGTTTAGCTTCAAATACTTGTGATATACATGATTTAGCTTCAGCTGCATGGGAAACAAACGAGTTAGCTTCAAATCCAAGCGAAACACATGATTTAGCTTCAAATCAATGCGTAATAGAAGGCTTAGCATCAAATCCATGCAACACAAATTATTTAGTTTCTTATACTTGCGATATAAGTGATAAAGCTTCAAATGCAGGCGAAACAAACGAGTGAGCTTTAAATCCAAGCGTAACACATGATTTAACTTCAAATCAATGCGAAGTAGAAGATTTACCTTCAAATCCATGCGAAACAAATGGTTTAGCTTCAAATACTTGTGATATACATGATTTAGCTTCAACAGCATGCGAAACAAACGAGTTAGCTTCAAATACAAGCGAAACACATGATTGAGCTTCAAATCAATGCGAAATAGAAGGCTTAGCATCAAATCCATGCGACACAAATTATTTAGCTTCGTATACTTGCGATATTAGTGATATAGCTTCAAATGCAGGTGAAACAAACGAGTGATCTTCAAATCCAAGCATAACACATGATTTAACTTCAAATCAATGGGAAGTAGCAGATTTACCTTCAAATCCATGCGAAACAAATGGTTTAGCTTCAAATACTTGTGATATACATGATTTAGCTTCAGCTGCATGGGAAACAAACGAGTTAGCTTCAAATCCAAGCGAAACACATGATTTAGCTTCAAATCAATGCGAAGTTGAAGGCTTAGCATCAAATCCATGCAACACAAATTATTTAGCTTCTTATACTTGCGATATAAGTGATAAAGCTTCAAATGCTGGCGAAACAAACGAGTGAGCTTTAAATCCAAGCGTAACACATGATTTAACTTCAAATCAATGGGAAGTAGCAGATTTACCTTCAAATCCATGCGAAACAAATGGTTTAGCTTCAAATACTTGTGATATACATGATTTAGCTTCAGCTGCATGGGAAACAAACGAGTTAGCTTCAAATCCAAGCGAAACACATGATTTAGCTTCAAATCAATGCGAAGTAGAAGGCTTAGCATCAAATCCATGCAACACAAATTATTTAGCTTCTTATACTTGCGATATAAGTGAAGAATCTTCAAATGCAGGTGAAACAAACGAGTGAGCTTTAAATCCTAGCGTAACACATGATTTAACTTCAAATCAATGGAAGTAGCAGATTTACCATCAAATCCATGCGAAACAAATGGTTTAGTTTCAAATACTTGTGATATACATGATTTAGCTTCAACTGCATGCGAAACAAACGAGTTAACTTCAATCCAAGCGAAGCACATGATTTAGCTTCAAATCAATGCGAAATAGAAGGCTTAGCATCAAATCTATGCGACACAAATTATTTAGCTTCGTATACTTGCGATATTAGTGATATAGCTTCAAATGCAGGTGATACAAACGAGCGATCTTCAAATCCAAGCATAACACATGATTTAAATCAAATCAATGGGAAGTAGCAGATTTACCTTCAAATCCATGCGAAACAAATGGTTTAGCTTCAAATACTTGTGATATACATGATTTAGCTTCAGCTGCATGGAAACAAACGAGTTAGCTTCAAATCCAAGCGAAACACATGATTTAGCTTCAAATCAATGCGAAGTAGAAGGCTTAGCATCAAATCCATGCAACACAAATTATTTAGCTTCTTATACTTGCGATATAAGTGATAAAGCTTCAAATGCTGGCGAAACAAACGAGTGAGCTTTAAATCCAAGCGTAACACATGATTTAACTTCAAATCAATGGGAAGTAGCAGATTTACCTTCAAATCCATGCGAAACAAATGGTTTAGCTTCAAATACTTGTGATATACATGATTTAGCTTCAGCTGCATGGGAAACAAACGAGTTAGCTTCAAATCCAAGCGAAACAGAAGATTTAGCTTCAAATCAATGCGAAATAGAAGGCTTAGCATCAAATCCATGCAACACAAATTATTTAGTATCTTATACTTGCGATATAAGTGATAAAGCTTCAAATGCAGGCGAAACAAACGAGTGAGCTTTAAATCCAAGCGTAACACATGATTTAACTTCAAATCAATGCGAAGTAGAAGATTTACCTTCAAATCCATGCGAAACAAATGGTTTAGCTTCAATACTTGTGATATACATGATTTATTTAGCTTCTGCTGCATACGATACAAACGAGTTAGCTTCAAATCCAAGCGAAACACATGATTTAGCTTCAAATCAATGCGAAGTAGAAAGCTTAGCATCAAATCCATGCAACACATATTATTTAGCTTCTTATACTTGCGATATAAGTGATAAAGCTTCAAATGCTGGCGAAACAAACGAGTGAGCTTTAAATCCAAGCGTAACACATGATTTAACTTCAAATCAATGGGAAGTAGCAGATTTACCTTCAAATCCATGCGAAACAAATGGTTTAGCTTCAAATACTTGTGATATACATGATTTAGCTTCAGCTGCATGGGAAACAAACGAGTTAGCTTCAAATCCAAGCGAAACACATGATTTAGCTTCAAATCAATGCGAAATAGAAGGCTTAGCATCAAATCCATGCAACACAAATTATTTAGTATCTTATACTTGCGATATAAGTGATAAAGCTTCAAATGCAGGCGAAACAAACGAGTGAGCTTTAAATCCAAGCGTAACACATGATTTAACTTCAAATCAATGCGAAGTAGAAGATTTACCTTCAAATCCATGCGAAACAAATGGTTTAGCTTCAAATACTCGTGAAATACATGATTTAGCTTCAACAGCATGCGAAACAAACGAGTTAGCTTCAAATACAAGCGAAACACATGATTGAGCTTCAAATCAATGCGAAATAGAAGGCTTAGCATCAAATCCATGCGACACAAATTATTTAGTTTCTTATACTTGCGATATAAGTGATAAAGCTTCAAATGCAGGCGAAACAAACGAGTGAGCTTTAAATCCAAGCGTAACACATGATTTAACTTCAAATCAATGCGAAGTAGAAGATTTACCTTCAAATCCATGCGAAACAAATGGTTTAGCTTCAAATACTTGTGATATACATGATTTAGCTTCAACAGCATGCGAAACAAACGAGTTAGCTTCAAATACAAGCGAAACACATGATTGAGCTTCAAATCAATGCGAAATAGAAGGCTTAGCATCAAATCCATGCGACACAAATTATTTAGCTTCGTATACTTGCGATATAAGTGATAAAGCTTCAAATGCAGGCGAAACAAACGAGTGATCTTCAAATCCAAGCATAACACATGATTTAACTTCAAATCAATGGGAAGTAGCAGATTTACCTTCAAATCCATGCGAAACAAATGGTTTAGCTTCAAATACTTGTGATATACATGATTTAGCTTCAGCTGCATGGGAAACAAACGAGTTAGCTTCAAATCCAAGCGAAACACATGGATTAGCTTCAAATCAATGCGAAGTAGAAGGCTTAGCATCAAATCCATGCAACACAAATTATTTAGCTTCGTATACTTGCGATATAAGTGATATAGCTTCAAATGCAGGAGAAACAAACGAGTGATCTTCAAATCCAAGCATAACACATGATTTAACTTCAAATCAATGGGAAGTAGCAGATTTACCTTCAAATCCATGCGAAACAAATGGTTTAGCTTCAAATACTTGTGATATACCTGATTTAGCTTCAGCTGCATGGGAAACAAACGAGTTAGCTTCAAATCCAAGCGAAACACATGATTTAGCTTCAAATCAATGCGAAATAGAAGGCTTAGCATCAAATCCATGCAACACAAATTATTTAGTTTCTTATACTTGCGATATAAGTGATAAAGCTTCAAATGCAGGCGAAAAAAACGAGTGAGCTTTAAATCCAAGCGTAACACATGATTTAACTTCAAATCAATGGGAAGTAGCAGATTTACCTTCAAATCCATGCGAAACAAATGGCTTAGCTTCAAATACCTTTGATATACATGATTTAGCTTCAGCTGCATGGGAAACAATCGAGTTAGCTTCAAATCCAAGCGAAACACATGGATTAGCTTCAAATCAATGCGAAGTAGAAGGCTTAGCATCAAATCCATGCAACACAAATTATTTAGCTTCGTATACTTGCGATATAAGTGATATAGCTTCAAATGCAGGTGAAACAAACGAGTGATCTTCAAATCCAAGCATAACACATGATTTAACTTCAAATCAATGGGAAGTAGCAGATTTACCTTCAAATCCATGCGAAACAAATGGTTTAGCTTCAAATACTTGTGATATACATGATTTAGCTTCAGCTGCATGGGAAACAAACGAGTTAGCTTCAAATCCAAGCGAAACACATGATTTAGCTTCAAATCAATGCGAAGTAGAAGGCTTAGCATCAAATCCATGCAACACAAATTATTTAGCTTCTTATACTTGCGATATAAGTGATAAAGCTTCAAATGCTGGCGAAACAAACGAGTGAGCTTTAAATCCAAGCGTAACACATGATTTAACTTCAAATCAATGGGAAGTAGCAGATTTACCTTCAAATCCATGCGAAACAAATGGTTTAGCTTCAAATACTTGTGATGTACATGATTTAGCTTCAGCTGCATGGGAAACAAACGAGTTAGCTTCAAATCCAAGCGAAACACATGATTTAGCTTCAAATCAATGCGAAGTAGAAGGCTTAGCATCAAATCCATGCAACACAAATTATTTAGCTTCTTATACTTGCGATATAAGTGAAGAATCTTCAAATGCAGGTGAAACAAACGAGTTAGCTTCAAATCCAAGCGAAACACATGATTTAGCTTCAAATCAATGCGAAGTAGAAGGCTTAGCATCAAATCCATGCAACACAAATTATTTAGCTTCTTATACTTGCGATATAAGTGATAAAGCTTCAAATGCTGGCGAAACAAACGAGTGAGCTTTAAATCCAAGCGTAACACATGATTTAACTTCAAATCAATGGGAAGTAGCAGATTTACCTTCAAATCCATGCGAAACAAATGGTTTAGCTTCAAATACTTGTGATATACATGATTTAGCTTCAGCTGCATGGGAAACAAACGAGTTAGCTTCAAATCCAAGCGAAACACATGATTTAGCTTCAAATCAATGCGAAATAGAAGGCTTAGCATCAAAACCATGCAACACAAATTATTTAGTTTCTTATACTTGCGATATAAGTGATAAAGCTTCAAATGCAGGCGAAACAAATGAGTGAGCTTTAAATCCAAGCGTAACACATGATTTAACTTCAAATCAATGCGAAGTAGAAGATTTACCTTCAAATCCATGCGAAACAAATGGTTTAGCTTCAAATACTTGTGATATACATGATTTAGCTTCAACAGCATGCGAAACAAACGAGTTAGCTTCAAATACAAGCGAAACACATGATTGAGCTTCAAATCAATGCGAAATAGAAGGCTTAGCATCAAATCCATGCGACACAAATTATTTAGCTTCGTATACTTGCGATATTAGTGATATAGCTTCAAATGCAGGTGATACAAACGAGTGATCTTCAAATCCAAGCATAACACATGATTTAACTTCAAATCAATGGGAAGTAGCAGATTTACCTTCAAATCCATGCGAAACAAATGGTTTAGCTTCAAATACTTGTGATATACATGATTTAGCTTCAGCTGCATGGGAAACAAACGAGTTAGCTTCAAATCCAAGCGAAACACATGGATTAGCTTCAAATCAATGCGAAGTAGAAGGCTTAGCATCAAATCCATGCAACACAAATTATTTAGCTTCGTATACTTGCGATATAAGTGATATAGCTTCAAATGCAGGTGAAACAAACGAGTGATCTTCAAATCCAAGCATAACACATGATTTAACTTCAAATCAATGGGAAGTAGCAGATTTACCTTCAAATCCATGCGAAACAAATGGTTTAGCTTCAAATACTTGTGATATACATGATTTAGCTTCAGCTGCATGGGAAACAAACGAGTTAGCTTCAAATCCAAGCGAAACACATGATTTAGCTTCAAATCAATGCGAAGTAGAAGGCTTAGCATCAAATCCATGCAACACAAATTATTGAGCTTCTTATACTTGCGATATAAGTGATAAAGCTTCAAATGCTGGCGAAACAAACGAGTGAGCTTTAAATCCAAGCGTAACACATGATTTAACTTCAAATCAATGGGAAGTAGCAGATTTACCTTCAAATCCATGCGAAACAAATGGTTTAGCTTCAAATACTTGTGATATACATGATTTAGCTTCAGCTGCATGGGAAACAAACGAGTTAGCTTCAAATCCAAGCGAAACACATGATTTAGCTTCAAATCAATGCGAAGTAGAAGGCTTAGCATCAAATCCATGCAACACAAATTATTTAGCTTCTTATACTTGCGATATAAGTGAAGAATCTTCAAATGCAGGTGAAACAAACGAGTTAGCTTCAAATCCAAGCGAAACACATGATTTAGCTTCAAATCAATGCGAAGTAGAAGGCTTAGCATCAAATCCATGCAACACAAATTATTTAGCTTCTTATACTTGCGATATAAGTGATAAAGCTTCAAATGCTGGCGAAACAAACGAATGAGCTTTAAATCCAAGCGTAACACATGATTTAACTTCAAATCAATGCGAAGTAGAAGATTTACCTTCAAATCCATGCGAAACAAATGGTTTAGCTTCAAATACTTGTGATATACATGATTTAGCTTCTGCTGCATACGATACAAACGAGTTAGCTTCAAATCCAAGCGAAACACATGATTTAGCTTCAAATCAATGCGAAGTAGAAAGCTTAGCATCAAATCCATGCAACACATATTATTTAGCTTCTTATACTTGCGATATAAGTGATGAAGCTTCAAATGCAGGTGAAACAAACGAGTGAGCTTTAAATCCTAGCGTAACACATGATTTAACTTCAAATCAATGCGAAGTAGAAGATTTACCTTCAAATCCATGCGAAACAAATGGTTTAGCTTCAAATACTTGCGATATACATGTTTTAGCTTCAACTGCATGCGGAACAAACGAGTTAGTTTCAAATCCAAGCGAAACACATGATTGAGCTTCAAATCAATGCGAAATATAAGGCTTAGCATCAAATCCATGCGACACAAATTATTTGGCTTCGTATACTTGCGATATAAGTGATATAGCTTCAAATGCAGGTGAAACAAACGAGTGATCTTCAAATCCAAGCGTAACACATGATTTAACTTCAAATCAATGGGAAGTAGCAGATTTACCTTCAAATCCATGCGAAACAAATGGTTTAGCTTCAAATGCTTGTGATATACATGATTTAGCTTCAACTGCATGCGAAACAAACGAGTTAGCTTCAAATCCAAGCGAAACACATGATTGAGCTTCAAATCAATGCGAAATATAAGGCTTAGCATCAAATCCATGCGACACAAATTATTTGGCTTCGTATACTTGCGATATAAGTGATATAGCTTCAAATGCAGGTTAAACAAACGAGTGATCTTCAAATCCAAGCGTAACACATGATTTAACTTCAAATCAATGGGAAGTAGCAGATTTACCTTCAAATCCATGCGAAACAAATGGTTTAGCTTCAAATGCTTGTGATATACATGATTTAGCTTCAACTGCATGCGAAACAAACGAGTTAGCTTCAAATCCAAGCGAAACACATGATTTAGCTTCAAATCAATGCGAAATAGAAGGCTTCGCATCAAATCCATGCGACACAAATTATTTAGCTTCGTATACTTGCGATATAAGTGATATAGCTTCATATGCAGGTGAAACAAACGAGTGATCTTCAAATCCAAGCATAACACATGATTTAACTTCAAATCAATGGGAAGTAGAAGATTTACCTTCAAATCCATGCGAAACAAATGGTTTAACTTCAAATACTTGTGATATACATGATTTAGATTCAGCTGCATGCGAAACAAACGAGTTAGCTTCAAATCCAAGCGAAACACATGATTTAGCTTCAAATCAATGCGAAATAGAAGGCTTAGCATCAAATCCATGCAACACAAATTATTTAGTTTCTTATACTTGCGATATAAGTGATAAAGCTTCAAATGCAGGCGAAACAAACGAGTGAGCTTTAAATCCAAGCGTAACACATGATTTAACTTCAAATCAATGCGAAGTAGAAGATTTACCTTCAAATCCATGCGAAACAAATGGTTTAGCTTCAAATACTTGTGATATACATGTTTTAGCTTCAACTGCATGCGGAACAAACGAGTTAGTTTCAAATCCAAGCGAAACACATGATTGAGCTTCAAATCAATGCGAAATATAAGGCTTAGCATCAAATCCATGCGACACAAATTATTTAGCTTCTTATACTTGCGATATAAGTGATAAAGCTTCAAATGCAGGCGAAACAAACGAGTGAGCTTTAAATCCAAGCGTAACACATGATTTAACTTCAAATCAATGCGAAGTAGAAGATTTACCTTCAAATCCATGCGAAACAAATGGTTTAGCTTCAAATACTTGTGATATACATGATTTAGCTTCAGCTGCATGGGAAACAAACGAGTTAGCTTGAAATCCAAGCGAAACACTTGATTTAGCTTCAAATCAATGCGAAGTAGAAGGCTTAGCATCAAATCCATGCAACACAAATTATTTAGCTTCTTATACTTGCGATATAAGTGATAAAGCTTCAAATGCTGGCGAAACAAACGAGTGAGCTTTAAATCCAAGCGTAACACATGATTTAACTTCAAATCAATGGGAAGTAGCAGATTTACCTTCAAATCCATGCGAAACAAATGGTTTAGCTTCAAATACTTGTGATATACATGATTTAGCTTCAGCTGCATGGGAAACAAACGAGTTAGCTTCAAATCCAAGCGAAACACATGATTTAGCTTCAAATCAATGCGAAGTAGAAGGCTTAGCATCAAATCCATGCAACACAAATTATTTAGCTTCTTATACTTGCGATATAAGTGAAGAATCTTCAAATGCAGGTGAAACAAACGAGTGAGCTTTAAATCCTAGCGTAACACATGATTTAACTTCAAATCAATGGGAAGTAGCAGATTTACCATCAAATCCATGCGAAACAAATGGTTTAGTTTCAAATACTTGTGATATACATGATTTAGCTTCAACTGCATGCGAAACAAACGAGTTAACTTCAAATCCAAGCGAAGCACATGATTTAGCTTCAAATCAATGCGAAATAGAAGGCTTAGCATCAAATCTATGCGACACAAATTATTTAGCTTCGTATACTTGCGATATAAGTTGTAAAGCTTCAAATGCAGGCGAAACAAACGAGTGAGCTTTAAATCCAAGCGTAACACATGATTTAACTTCAAATCAATGCGAAGTAGAAGATTTACCTTCAAATCCATGCGAAACAAATGGTTTAGCTTCAAATACTTGTGATATACATGATTTAGCTTCTGCTGCATACGATACAAACGAGTTAGCTTCAAATCCAAGCGAAACACATGATTTAGCTTCAAATCAATGCGAAGTAGAAAGCTTAGCATCAAATCCATGCAACACATATTATTTAGCTTCTTATACTTGCGATATAAGTGATGAAGCTTCAAATGCAGGTGAAACAAACGAGTGATCTTCAAATCCAAGCGTAACACATGATTTAACTTCAAATCAATGGGAAGTAGAAGATTTACCTTCAAATCCATGCGAAACAAATGGTTTAGCTTCAAATACTTGCGATATACATGTTTTAGCTTCAACTGCATGCGGAACAAACGAGTTAGTTTCAAATCCAAGCGAAACACATGATTGAGCTTCAAATCAATGCGAAATATAAGGCTTAGCATCAAATCCATGCGACACAAATTATTTGGCTTCGTATACTTGCGATATAAGTGATATAGCTTCAAATGCAGGTGAAACAAACGAGTGAGCTTTAAATCCAAGCGTATCACATGATTTAACTTCAAATCAATGGGAAGTAGCAGATTTACCTTCAAATCCATGCGAAACAAATGGTTTAGCTTCAAATACTTGTGATATACATGATTTAGCTTCAGCTGCATGGGAAACAAACGAGTTAGCTTCAAATCCAAGCGAAACACATGATTTAGCTTCAAATCAATGCGAAGTAGAAGGCTTAGCATCAAATCCATGCAACACAAATTATTTAGCTTCTTATACTTGCGATATAAGTGAAGATTCTTCAAATGCAGGTGAAACAAACGAGTGAGCTTTAAATCCTAGCGTAACACATGATTTAACTTCAAATCAATGGGAAGTAGCAGATTTACCATCAAATCCATGCGAAACAAATGGTTTAGCGTCAAATACTTGTGATATACATGATTTAGCTTCAACTGCATGCGAAACAAACGAGTTAACTTCAAATCCAAGCGAAGCACATGATTTAGCTTCAAATCAATGCGAAATAAAAGGCTTAGCATCAAATCTATGCGACACAAATTATTTAGCTTCGTATACTTGCGATATTAGTGATATAGCTTCAAATGCAGGTGATACAAACGAGCGATCTTCAAATCCAAGCATAACACATGATTTAAATTCAAATCAATGGGAAGTAGCAGATTTACCTTCAAATCCATGCGAAACAAATGGTTTAGCTTCAAATACTTGTGATATACATGATTTAGCTTCAGCTGCATTGGAAACAAACGAGTTAGCTTCAAATCCAAGCGAAACACATGATTTAGCTTCAAATCAATGCGAAGTAGAAGGCTTAGCATCAAATCCATGCAACACAAATTATTTAGCTTCTTATACTTGCGATATAAGTGATAAAGCTTCAAATGCTGGCGAAACAAACGAGTGAGCTTTAAATCCAAGCGTAACACATGATTTAACTTCAAATTAATGGGAAGTAGCAGATTTACCTTCAAATCCATGCGAAACAAATGGTTTAGCTTCAAATACTTGTGATATACATGATTTAGCTTCAGCTGCATGGGAAACAAACGAGTTAGCTTCAAATCCAAGCGAAACACATGATTTAGCTTCAAATCAATGCGAAATAGAAGGCTTAGCATCAAATCCATGCAACACAAATTATTTAGTTTCTTATACTTGCGATATAAGTGATAAAGCTTCAAATGCAGGCGAAACAAACGAGTGAGCTTTAAATCCAAGCGTAACACATGATTTAACTTCAAATCAATGCGAAGTAGAAGATTTACCTTCAAATCCATGCGAAACAAATGGTTTAGCTTCAAATACTTGTGATATACATGATTTAGCTTCAACAGCATGCGAAACAAACGAGTTAGCTTCAAATCCAAGCGAAACACATGATTTAGTTTCAAGTCAATGCGAAGTAGAAGGCTTATCATCAAATCCATGCAACACAAATTATTTAGCTTCGTATACTTGCGATATAAGTGATATAGCTTCAAATGCAGGTGAAACAAACGAGTGATCTTCAAATCCAAGCATAACACATGATTTAACTTCAAATCAATGGGAAGTAGCAGATTTACCTTCAAAACCATGCGAAACAAATGGTTTAGCTTCAAATACTTGTGATATACATGATTTAGCTTCAGCTGCATGGGAAACAAACGAGTTAGCTTCAAATCCAAGCGAAACACATGATTTAGCTTCAAATCAATGCGAAGTAGAAGGCTTAGCATCAAATCCATGCAACACAAATTATTTAGCTTCTTATACTTGCGATATAAGTGATAAAGCTTCAAATGCTGGTGAAACAAACGAGTGAGCTTTAAATCCAAGCGTAACACATGATTTAACTTCAAATCAATGGGAAGTAGCAGATTTACCTTCAAATCCATGCGAAACAAATGGTTTAGCTTCAAATACTTGTGATATACATGATTTAGCTTCAGCTGCATGGGAAACAAACGAGTTAGCTTCAAATCCAAGCGAAACACATGATTTAGCTTCAAATCAATGCGAAGTAGAAGGCTTAGCATCAAATCCATGCAACACAAATTATTTAGCTTCTTATACTTGCGATATAAGTGAAGAATCTTCAAATGCAGGTGAAACAAACGAGTGAGCTTTAAATCCTAGCGTAACACATGATTTAACTTCAAATCAATGGGAAGTAGCAGATTTACCATCAAATCCATGCGAAACAAATGGTTTAGCTTCAAATACTTGTGATATACATGATTTAGCTTCAACTGCATGCGAAACAAACGAGTTAACTTCAAATCCAAGCGAAGCACATGATTTAGCTTCAAATCAATGCGAAATAGAAGGCTTAGCATCAAATCTATGCGACACAAATTATTTAGCTTCGTATACTTGCGATATAAGTTGTAAAGCTTCAAATGCAGGCGAAACAAACGAGTGAGCTTTAAATCCAAGCGTAACACATGATTTAACTTCAAATCAATGCGAAGTAGAAGATTTACCTTCGAATCCATGCGAAACAAATGGTTTAGCTTCAAATACTTGTGATATACATGATTTAGCTTCTGCTGCATACGATACAAACGAGTTAGCTTCAAATCCAAGCGAAACACATGATTTAGCTTCAAATCAATGCGAAATAGAAGGCTTCGCATCAAATCCATGCGACACAAATTATTTGGCTTCGTATACTTGCGATATAAGTGATATAGCTTCAAATGCAGGTGAAACAAACGAGTGATCTTCAAATCCAAGCGTAACACATGATTTAACTTCAAATCAATGGGAAGTAGCAGATTTACCTTCAAATCCATGCGAAACAAATGGTTTAGCTTCAAATGCTTGTGATATACATGATTTAGCTTCAACTGCATGCGAAACAAACGAGTTAGCTTCAAATCCAAGCGAAACACATGATTTAGCTTCAAATCAATGCGAAATAGAAGGCTTCGCATCAAATCCATGCGACACAAATTATTTAGCTTCGTATACTTGCGATATAAGTGATATAGCTTCAAATGCAGGTGAAACAAACGAGTGATCTTCAAATCCAAGCATAACACATGATTTAACTTCAAATCAATGGGAAGTAGAAGATTTACCTTCAAATCCATGCGAAACAGATGGTTTAGCTTCAAATACTTGTGATATACATGATTTAGATTCAGCTGCATGCGAAACAAACGAGTTAGCTTCAAATCCAAGCGAAACACATGATTTAGCTTCAAATCAATGCGAAATAGAAGGCTTAGCATCAAATCCATGCAACACAAATTATTTAGTTTCTTATACTTGCGATATAAGTGATAAAGCTTCAAATGCAGGCGAAACAAACGAGTGAGCTTTAAATCCAAGCGTAACACATGATTAAACTTCAAATCAATGCGAAGTAGAAGATTTACCTTCAAATCCATACGAAACAAATGGTTTAGCTTCAAATACTTGTGATATACATGTTTTAGCTTCAACTGCATGCGGAACAAACGAGTTAGTTTCAAATCCAAGCGAAACACATGATTGAGCTTCAAATCAATGCGAAATATAAGGCTTAGCATCAAATCCATGCGACACAAATTATTTAGCTTCTTATACTTGCGATATAAGTGATAAAGCTTCAAATGCAGGCGAAACAAACGAGTGAGCTTTAAATCCAAGCGTAACACATGATTTAACTTCAAATCAATGCGAAGTAGAAGATTTACCTTCAAATCCATGCGAAACAAATGGCTTAGCTTCAAATACCTTTGATATACATGATTTAGGTTCAACTGCATGCGAAACAAACGAGTTAGTTTCAAATCCAAGCGAAACACATGATTTAGCTTCAAATCAATGCGAAATAGAAGGCTTCGCATCAAATCCATGCGACACAAATTATTTAGCTTCGTATACTTGCGATATAAGTGATATAGCTTCAAATGCAGGTGAAACAAACGAGTGATCTTCAAATCCAAGCATAACACATGATTTAACTTCAAATCAATGGGAAGTAGCAGATTTACCTTCAAATCCATGCGAAACAAATGGTTTAGCTTCAAATACTTGTGATATACATGATTTAGCTTCAGCTGCATGGGAAACAAACGAGTTAGCTTGAAATCCAAGCGAAACACATGATTTAGCTTCAAATCAATGCGAAGTAGAAGGCTTAGCATCAAATCCATGCAACACAAATTATTTAGCTTCTTATACTTGCGATATAAGTGATAAAGCTTCAAATGCTGGCGAAACAAACGAGTGAGCTTTAAATCCAAGCGTAACACATGATTTAACTTCAAATCAATGGGAAGTAGCAGATTTACCTTCAAATCCATGCGAAACAAATGGTTTAGCTTCAAATACTTGTGATATACATGATTTAGCTTCAGCTGCATGGGAAACAAACGAGTTAGCTTCAAATCCAAGCGAAACACATGATTTAGCTTCAAATCAATGCGAAGTAGAAGGCTTAGCATCAAATCCATGCAACACAAATTATTTAGCTTCTTATACTTGCGATATAAGTGATGAATCTTCAAATGCAGGTGAAACAAACGAGTGAGCTTTAAATCCTAGCGTAGCACATGATTTAACTTCAAATCAATGGGAAGTAGCAGATTTACCATCAAATCCATGCGAAACAAATGGTTTAGCTTCAAATACTTGTGATATACATGATTTAGCTTCAACTGCATGCGAAACAAACGAGTTAACTTCAAATCCAAGCGAAGCACATGATTTAGCTTCAAATCAATGCGAAATAGAAGGCTTAGCATCAAATCTATGCGACACAAATTATTTAGCTTCGTATACTTGCGATATAAGTTGTAAAGCTTCAAATGCAGGCGAAACAAACGAGTGAGCTTTAAATCCAAGCGTAACACATGATTTAAGTTCAAATCAATGCGAAGTAGAAGATTTACCTTCAAATCCATGCGAAACAAATGGTTTAGCTTCAAATACTTGTGATATACATGATTTAGCTTCTGCTGCATACGATACAAACGAGTTAGCTTCAAATCCAAGCGAAACACATGATTTAGCTTCAAATCAATGCGAAGTAGAAAGCTTAGCATCAAATTCATGCAACACATATTATTTAGCTTCTTATACTTGCGATATAAGTGATGAAGCTTCAAATGCAGGTGAAACAAACGAGTGAGCTTTAAATCCTAGCGTAACACATGATTTAACTTCAAATCAATGCGAAGTAGAAGATTTACCTTCAAATCCATGCGAAACAAATGGTTTAGCTTCAAATACTTGCGATATAAATGTTTTAGCTTCAACTGCATGCGGAACAAACGAGTTAGTTTCAAATCCAAGCGAAACACATGATTGAGCTTCAAATCAATGCGAAATATAAGGCTTAGCATCAAATCCATGCGACACAAATTATTTGGCTTCGTATACTTGCGATATAAGTGATATAGCTTCAAATGCAGGTGAAACAAACGAGTGATCTTCAAATCCAAGCGTAACACATGATTTAACTTCAAATCAATGGGAAGTAGCAGATTTACCTTCAAATCCATGCGAAACAAATGGTTTAGCTTCAAATGCTTGTGATATACATGATTTAGCTTCAACTGCATGCGAAACAAACGAGTTAGCTTCAAATCCAAGCGAAACACATGATTTAGCTTCAAATCAATGCGAAATAGAAGGCTTAGCATCAAATCCATGCGACACAAATTATTTAGCTTCGTATGCTTGCGATATAAGTGATATAGCTTCAAATGCAGGTGAAACAAACGAGTGATCTTCAAATCCAAGCGTAACACATGATTTAACTTCAAATCAATGGGAAGTAGAAGATTTACCTTCAAATCCATGCGAAACAAATGGTTTAGCTTCAAATACTTGCGATATACATGTTTTAGCTTCAACTGCATGCGGAACAAACGAGTTAGTTTCAAATCCAAGCGAAACACATGATTGAGCTTCAAATCAATGCGAAATATAAGGCTTAGCATCAAATCCATGCGACACAAATTATTTGGCTTCGTATACTTGCGATATAAATGATATAGCTTCAAATGCAGGTGAAACAAACGAGTGATCTTCAAATCCAAGCGTAACACATGATTTAACTTCAAATCAATGGGAAGTAGCAGATTTACCTTCAAATCATGCGAAACAAATGGTTTAGCTTCAAATGCTTGTGATATACATGATTTAGCTTCAACTGCATGCGAAACAAACGAGTTAGCTTCAAATCCAAGCGAAACACATGATTTAGCTTCAAATCAATGCGAAATAGAAGGCTTCGCATCAAATCCATGCGACACAAATTATTTAGCTTCGTATACTTGCGATATAAGTGATATAGCTTCAAATGCAGGTGAAACAAACGAGTGATCTTCAAATCCAAGCATAACACATGATTTAACTTCAAATCAATGGGAAGTAGAAGATTTACCTTCAAATCCATGCGAAACAAATGGTTTAGCTTCAAATACTTGTGATATACATGATTTAGCTTCAGCTGCATGGGAAACAATCGAGTTAGCTTGAAATCCAAGCGAACACATGATTTAGCTTCAAATCAATGCGAAGTAGAAGGCTTAGCATCAAATCCATGCAACACAAATTATTTAGCTTCGTATACTTGCGATATAAGTTGTAAAGCTTCAAATGCAGGCGAAACAAACGAGTGAGCTTTAAATCCAAGCGTAACACATGATTTAACTTCAAATCAATGCGAAGTAGAAGATTTACCTTCAAATCCATGCGAAACAAATGGTTTAGCTTCAAATACTTGCGATATACATGTTTTAGCTTCAACTGCATGCGGAACAAACGAGTTAGTTTCAAATCAAGCGAAACACATGATTGAGCTTCAATCAATGCGAAATATAAGGCTTAGCATCAAATCCATGCGACACAAATTATTTGGCTTCGTATACTTGCGATATGTGATATAGCTTCAAATGCAGGTGAAACAAACGAGTGATCTTCAATCCAAGCGTAACACATGATTTAACTTCAAATCAATGGGAAGTAGCAGATTTACCTTCAAATCCATGCGAAACAAATGGTTTAGCTTCAAATGCTTGTGATATACATGATTTAGCTTCAACTGCATGCGAAACAAACGAGTTAGCTTCAAATCCAAGCGAAACACATGATTTAGCTTCAATCAATGCGAAATAGAAGGCTTAGCATCAAATCCATGCGACACAAATTATTTAGCTTCGTATGCTTGCGATATAAGTGATATAGCTTCAAATGCAGGTGAAACAAACGAGTGATCTTCAAATCCAAGCATAACACATGATTTAACTTCAAATCAATGGGAAGTAGAAGATTTACCTTCAAATCCATGCAAAACAAATGGTTTAGCTTCAAATACTTGTGATATACATGATTTAGCTTCAGCTGCATGGGAAACAAACGAGTTAGCTTGAAATCCAAGCGAAACACATGATTTAGCTTCAAATCAATGCGAAGTAGAAGGCTTAGCATCAAATCCATGCAACACAAATTATTTAGCTTCTTATACTTGCGATATAAGTGATAAAGCTTCAAATGCTGGCGAAACAAACGAGTGAGCTTTAAATCCAAGCGTAACACATGATTTAACTTCAAATCAATGGGAAGTAGCAGATTTACCTTCAAATCCATGCGAAACAAATGGTTTAGCTTCAAATACTTGTGATATACATGATTTAGCTTCAGCTGCATGGGAACAAACGAGTTAGCTTCAAATCCAAGCGAAACACATGATTTAGCTTCAAATCAATGCGAAGTAGAAGGCTTAGCATCAAATCCATGCAACACAATTTATTTAGCTTCTTATACTTGCGATATAAGTGATAAAGCTTCAAATGCAGGCGAAACAAACGAGTGAGCTTTAAATCCAAGCGTAACACATGATTTAACTTCAAATCAATGCGAAGTAGAAGATTTACCTTCAAATCCATGCGAAACAAATGGTTTAGCTTCAAATACTTGTGATATACATGTTTTAGCTTCAACTGCATGCGGAACAAACGAGTTAGTTTCAAATCCAAGCGAAACACATGATTGAGCTTCAAATCAATATGAAATATAAGGCTTAGCATCAAATCCATGCGACACAAATTATTTGGATTCGTATACTTGCGATATAAGTGATATAGCTTCAAATGCAGGTGAAACAAACGAGTGATCTTCAAATCCAAGCGTAACACATGATTTAACTTCAAATCAATGGGAAGTAGAAGATTTACCTTCAAATCCATGCGAAACAAATGGTTTAGCTTCAAATACTTGTGATATACATGATTTAGCTGTAGCTGCATGCGATACAAACGTGTTAGCTTCAAATCCAAGCGAAACACATGATTTAACTTCAAATAAATGGGAAGTAGAAGATTTACCTTCAAATCCATGCGAAACAAATGGTTTAGCTTGAAATACTTGTGATATACATGATTTAGCTTCAGCTGCATGCGAAACAAACGAGTTAGCTTCAAATCCAAGCGAAACACATGATTTAGCTTCAAATCAATGCGAAATAGAAGGCTTAGCATCAAATCCATGCAACACAAATTATTTAGCTTCTTATACTTGCGATATAAGTGATAAAGCTTCAAATGCAGGCGAAACAAACGAGTGAGCTTTAAATCCAAGCGTAACACATGATTTAACTTCAAATCAATGCGAAGTAGAAGATTTACCTTCAAATCCATGCGAAACAAATGGCTTAGCTTCAACTACCTTTGATATACATGATTTAGGTTCAACTGCATGCGAAACAAACGAGTTAGCTTCAAATCCAAGCGAAACACATGATCTAGCTTCAAATCAATGCGAAATAGAAGGCTTCGCATCAAATCCATGCGACACAAATTATTTAGCTTCGTATACTTGCGATATAAGTGATATAGCTTCAAATGCAGGTGAAACAAACGAGTGATCTTCAAATCCAAGCATAACACATGATTTAACTTCAAATCAATGGGAAGTAGCAGATTTACCTTCAAATCCATGCGAAACAAATGGTTTAGCTTCAAATACTTGTGATATACATGATTTAGCTTCAGCTGCATGGGAAACAAACGAGTTAGCTTCAAATCCAAGCGAAACACATGATTTAGCTTCAAATCAATGGGAAGTAGCAGATTTACCATCAAATCCATGCGAAACAAATGGTTTAGCTTCAAATACTTGTGATATTCATGATTTAGCTTCAACTGCATGCGAAACAAACGAGTTAGCTTTAAATCCAAGCGAAACACATGATTTAGCTTCAAATCAATGCGAAATAGAAGGCTTAGCATCAAATCCATGCGACACAAATTATTTAGCTTCGTATACTTGCGATACAAGTGATATAGCTTCAAATGCAGGTGAAACAAACGAGTGATCTTCAAATCCAAGCATAACACATGATTTAACTTCAAATCAATGGGAAGTAGCAGATTTACCTTCAAATCCATGCGAAACAAATGGTTTAGCTTCAAATACTTGTGATATACATGATTTAGCTTCAGCTGCATGGGAAACAAACGAGTTAGCTTCAAATCCAAGCGAAACACATGGTTTAGCTTCAAATCAATGCGAAGTAGAAGGCTCAGCATCAAATCCATGCTACACAAATTATTTAGCTTCTTATACTTGCGATATAAGTGATAAAGCTTCAAATGCAGGCGAAACAAACGAGTGAGCTTTAAATCCAAGCGTAACACATGATTTAACTTCAAATCAATGCGAAGTAGAAGATTTACCTTCAAATCCATGCGAAACAAATGGTTTAGCTTGAAATACTTGTGATATACATGATTTAGCTTCAGCTGCATGCGAAACAAACGAGTTAGCTTCAAATCCAAGCGAAACACATGATTTAGCTTCAAATCAATGCGAAATAGAAGGCTTAGCATCAAATCCATGCAACACAAATTATTTAGTTTCTTATACTTGCGATATAAGTGATAAAGCTTCAAATGCAGGCGAAACAAACGAGTGAGCTTTTAATCAAGCGTAACACATGATTTAACTTCAAATCAATGCGAAGTAGAAGATTTACCTTCAAATCCATGCGAAACAAATGGTTTAGCTTCAAATACTTGTGATATACATGATTTAGCTTCAACAGCATGCGAAACAAACGAGTTAGCTTCAAATACAAGCGAAACACATGATTGAGCTTCAAATCAATGCGAAATAGAAGGCTTAGCATCAAATCCATGCGACACAAATTATTTAGCTTCGTATACTTGCGATATTAGTGATATAGCTTCAAATGCAGGTGATACAAACGAGTGATCTTCAAATCCAAGCATAACACATGATTTAACTTCAAATCAATGGGAAGTAGCAGATTTACCATCAAATCCATGCGAAACAAATGGTTTAGCTTCAAATACTTGTGATATACATGATTTAGCTTCATCTGCATGCGAAACAAACGAGTTAGCTTCAAATCCAAGCGAACACATGGTTTAGCTTCAAATCAATGCGAAGTAGAAGGCTTAGCATCAAATCCATGCAACACAAATTATTTAGCTTCTTATACTTGCGATATAAGTGATAAAGCTTCAAATGCAGGCGAAACAAACGAGTGAGCTTTAAATCCAAGCGTAACACATGATTTAACTTCAAATCAATGCGAAGTAGAAGATTTACCTTCAAATCCATGCGAAACAAATGGCTTAGCTTCAACTACCTTTGATATACATGATTTAGGTTCAACTGCATGCGAAACAAACGAGTTAGCTTCAAATCCAAGCGAAACACATGATCTAGCTTCAAATCAATGCGAAATAGAAGGCTTCGCATCAAATCCATGCGACACAAATTATTTAGCTTCGTATACTTGCGATATAAGTGATATAGCTTCAAATGCAGGTGAAACAAACGAGTGATCTTCAAATCCAAGCATAACACATGATTTAACTTCAAATCAATGGGAAGTAGCAGATTTACCTTCAAATCCATGCGAAACAAATGGTTTAGCTTCAAATACTTGTGATATACATGATTTAGCTTCAGCTGCATGGGAAACAAACGAGTTAGCTTCAAATCCAAGCGAAACACATAATTTAGCTTCAAATCAATGGGAAGTAGCAGATTTACCATCAAATCCATGCGAAACAAATGGTTTAGCTTCAAATACTTGTGATATTCATGATTTAGCTTCAACTGCATGCGAAACAAACGAGTTAGCTTCAAATCCAAGCGAAACACATGATTTAGCTTCAAATCAATGCGAAATAGAAGGCTTAGCATCAAATCCATGCAACACAAATTATTTAGTTTCTTATACTTGCGATATAAGTGATAAAGCTTCAAATGCAGGCGAAACAAACGAGTGAGCTTTTAATCCAAGCGTAACACATGATTTAACTTCAAATCAATGCGAAGTAGAAGATTTACCTTCAAATCCATGCGAAACAAATGGTTTAGCTTCAAATACTTGTGATATACATGATTTAGCTTCAACAGCATGCGAAACAAACGAGTTAGCTTCAAATACAAGCGAAACACATGATTGAGCTTCAAATCAATGCGAAATAGAAGGCTTAGCATCAAATCCATGCGACACAAATTATTTAGCTTCGTATACTTGCGATATTAGTGATATAGCTTCAAATGCAGGTGATACAAACGAGTGAGCTTTTAATCCAAGCGTAACACATGATTTAACTTCAAATCAATGGGAAGTAGCAGATTTACCTTCAAATCCATGCGAAACAAATGGTTTAGCTTCAAATACTTGTGATATACATGATTTAGCTTCAGCTGCATGGGAAACAAACGAGTTAGCTTCAAATCCAAGTGAAACACATGGATTAGCTTCAAATCAATGCGAAGTAGAAGGCTTAGCATCAAATCCATGCAACACAAATTATTTAGCTTCTTATACTTGCGATATAAGTGATAAAGCTTCAAATGCAGGCGAAACAAACGAGTGAGCTTTAAATCCAAGCGAAACACATGATTTACCTTCAAATCCATGCGAAACAAATGGTTTAGCTTCAAATACTTGTGATATACATGATTTAGCTTCAGCTGCATGGGAAACAAACGAGTTAGCTTCAAATCCAAGCGAAACACATGATTTAGCTTCAAATCAATGCGAAGTAGAAGGCTTAGCATCAAATCCATGCAACACAAATTATTTAGCTTCTTATACTTGCGATATAAGTGATGAATCTTCAAATGCAGGTGAAACAAACGAGTGAGCTTTAAATCCTAGCGTAACACATGATTTAACTTCAAATCAATGGGAAGTAGCAGATTTACCATCAAATCCATGCGAAACAAATGGTTTAGCTTCAAATACCTGTTCATATACATGATTTAGCTTCAACTGCATGCGAAACAAACGAGTTAGCTTCAAATCCAAGCGAAACACATGATTTAGCTTCAAATCAATGAGAAGTAGAAGGCTTAGCATCAAATCCATGCAACACAAATTATTTAGCTTCTTATACTTGCGATATAAGTGATAAAGCTTCAAATGCTGGCGAAACAAACGAGTGAGCTTTAAATCCTAGCGTAACACATGATTTAATTTCAAATCAATGGGAAGTAGCAGATTTACCATCAAATCCATGCGAAACAAATGGTTTAGCTTCAAATACTTGTGATATACATGATTTAGCTTCAGCTGCATGCGAAACAAACGAGTTAGCTTCAAATCCAAGCGAAACACATGATTTAGCTTCAAATCAATGCGAAATAGAAGGCTTAGCATCAAATCCATGCAACACAAATTATTTAGCTTCTTATACTTGCGATATAAGTGATAAAGCTTCAAATGCAGGCGAAACAAACGAGTGAGCTTTAAATCCAAGCGTAACACATGATTTAACTTCAAATCAATGCGAAGTAGAAGATTTACCTTCAAATCCATGCGAAACAAATGGTTTAGCTTCAAATACTTGTGACATACATGATTTAGCTTCATCTGCATGCGAAACAAACGAGTTAGCTTCAAATCCAAGCGAAACACATGGTTTAGCTTCAAATCAATGCGAAGTAGAAGGCTTAGCATCAAATCCATGCAACACAAATTATTTAGCTTCTTATACTTGCGATATAAGTGATAAAGCTTCAAATGCAGGCGAAACAAACGAGTGAGCTTTAAATCCAAGCGTAACACATGATTTAACTTCAAATCAATGCGAAGTAGAAGATTTACCTTCAAATCCATGCGAAACAAATGGCTTAGCTTCAACTACCTTTGATATACATGATTTAGGTTCAACTGCATGCGAAACAAACGAGTTAGCTTCAAATCCAAGCGAAACACATGATCTAGCTTCAAATCAATGCGAAATAGAAGGCTTCGCATCAAATCCATGCGACACAAATTATTTAGCTTCGTATACTTGCGATATAAGTGATATAGCTTCAAATGCAGGTGAAACAAACGAGTGATCTTCAAATCCAAGCATAACACATGATTTAACTTCAAATCAATGGGAAGTAGCAGATTTACCTTCAAATCCATGCGAAACAAATGGTTTAGCTTCAAATACTTGTGATATACATGATTTAGCTTCAGCTGCATGGGAAACAAACGAGTTAGCTTCAAATCCAAGCGAAACACATAATTTAGCTTCAAATCAATGGGAAGTAGCAGATTTACCATCAAATCCATGCGAAACAAATGGTTTAGCTTCAAATACTTGTGATATTCATGATTTAGCTTCAACTGCATGCGAAACAAACGAGTTAGCTTCAAATCCAAGCGAAACACATGATTTAGCTTCAAATCAATGCGAAATAGAAGGCTTAGCATCAAATCCATGCAACACAAATTATTTAGTTTCTTATACTTGCGATATAAGTGATAAAGCTTCAAATGCAGGCGAAACAAACGAGTGAGCTTTTAATCCAAGCGTAACACATGATTTAACTTCAAATCAATGCGAAGTAGAAGATTTACCTTCAAATCCATGCGAAACAAATGGTTTAGCTTCAAATACTTGTGATATACATGATTTAGCTTCAACAGCATGCGAAACAAACGAGTTAGCTTCAAATACAAGCGAAACACATGAACACATGATTGAGCTTCAAATCAATGCGAAATAGAAGGCTTAGCATCAAATCCATGCGACACAAATTATTTAGCTTCGTATACTTGCGATATTAGTGATATAGCTTCAAATGCAGGTGATACAAACGAGTGAGCTTTTAATCCAAGCGTAACACATGATTTAACTTCAAATCAATGGGAAGTAGCAGATTTACCTTCAAATCCATGCGAAACAAATGGTTTAGCTTCAAATACTTGTGATATACATGATTTAGCTTCAGCTGCATGGGAAACAAACGAGTTAGCTTCAAATCCAAGCGAAACACATGGATTAGCTTCAAATCAATGCGAAGTAGAAGGCTTAGCATCAAATCCATGCAACACAAATTATTTAGCTTCTTATACTTGCGATATAAGTGATAAAGCTTCAAATGCAGGCGAAACAAACGAGTGAGCTTTAAATCCAAGCGAAACACATGATTTACCTTCAAATCCATGCGAAACAAATGGTTTAGCTTCAAATACTTGTGATATACATGATTTAGCTTCAGCTGCATGGGAAACAAACGAGTTAGCTTCAAATCCAAGCGAAACACATGATTTAGCTTCAAATCAATGCGAAGTAGAAGGCTTAGCATCAAATCCATGCAACACAAATTATTTAGCTTCTTATACTTGCGATATAAGTGATGAATCTTCAAATGCAGGTGAAACAAACGAGTGAGCTCTAAATCCTAGCGTAACACATGATTTAACTTCAAATCAATGGGAAGTAGCAGATTTACCATCAAATCCATGCGAAACAAATGGTTTAGCTTCAAATACTTGTTCATATACATGATTTAGCTTCAACTGCATGCGAAACAAACGAGTTAGCTTCAAATCCAAGCGAAACACATGATTTAGCTTCAAATCAATGAGAAGTAGAAGGCTTAGCATCAAATCCATGCAACACAAATTATTTAGCTTCTTATACTTGCGATATAAGTGATAAAGCTTCAAATGCTGGCGAAACAAACGAGTGAGCTTTAAATCCTAGCGTAACACATGATTTAATTTCAAATCAATGGGAAGTAGCAGATTTACCATCAAATCCATGCGAAACAAATGGTTTAGCTTCAAATACTTGTGATATACATGATTTAGCTTCAACTGCATGCGAAACAAACGAGTTAACTTCAAATCCAAGCGAAACACATGACTTAGCTTCAAATCAATGCGAAATAGAAGGCTTAGCATCAAATCTATGCGACACAAATTATTTAGCTTCGTATACTTGCGATATAAGTGATAAAGCTTCAAATGCAGGCGAAACAAACGAGTGAGCTTTAAATCCAAGCGTAACACATGATTTAACTTAAAATCAATGCGAAGTAGAAGATTTACCTTCAAATCCATGCGAAACAAATGGTTTAGCTTGAAATACTTGTGATATACATGATTTAGCTTCAGCTGCATGCGAAACAAACGAGTTAGCTTCAAATCCAAGCGAAACACATGATTTAGCTTCAAATCAATGCGAAATAGAAGGCTTAGCATCAAATCCATGCAACACAAATTATTTAGCTTCTTATACTTGCGATATAAGTGATAAAGCTTCAAATGCAGGCGAAACAAACGAGTGAGCTTTAAATCCAAGCGTAACACATGATTTAACTTCAAATCAATGCGAAGTAGAAGATTTACCTTCAAATCCATGCGAAACAAATGGTTTAGCTTCAAATACTTGTGACATACATGATTTAGCTTCATCTGCATGCGAAACAAACGAGTTAGCTTCAAATCCAAGCGAAACACATGGTTTAGCTTCAAATCAATGCGAAGTAGAAGGCTTAGCATCAAATCCATGCAACACAAATTATTTAGCTTCTTATACTTGCGATATAAGTGATAAAGCTTCAAATGCAGGCGAAACAAACGAGTGAGCTTTAAATCCAAGCGTAACACATGATTTAACTTCAAATCAATGCGAAGTAGAAGATTTACCTTCAAATCCATGCGAAACAAATGGCTTAGCTTCAACTACCTTTGATATACATGATTTAGGTTCAACTGCATGCGAAACAAACGAGTTAGCTTCAAATCCAAGCGAAACACATGATCTAGCTTCAAATCAATGCGAAATAGAAGGCTTCGCATCAAATCCATGCGACACAAATTATTTAGCTTCGTATACTTGCGATATAAGTGATATAGCTTCAAATGCAGGTGAAACAAACGAGTGATCTTCAAATCCAAGCATAACACATGATTTAACTTCAAATCAATGGGAAGTAGCAGATTTACCTTCAAATCCATGCGAAACAAATGGTTTAGCTTCAAATACTTGTGATATACATGATTTAGCTTCAGCTGCATGGGAAACAAACGAGTTAGCTTCAAATCCAAGCGAAACACATAATTTAGCTTCAAATCAATGGGAAGTAGCAGATTTACCATCAAATCCATGCGAAACAAATGGTTTAGCTTCAAATACTTGTGATATTCATGATTTAGCTTCAACTGCATGCGAAACAAACGAGTTAGCTTCAAATCCAAGCGAAACACATGATTTAGCTTCAAATCAATGCGAAATAGAAGGCTTAGCATCAAATCCATGCAACACAAATTATTTAGTTTCTTATACTTGCGATATAAGTGATAAAGCTTCAAATGCAGGCGAAACAAACGAGTGAGCTTTTAATCCAAGCGTAACACATGATTTAACTTCAAATCAATGCGAAGTAGAAGATTTACCTTCAAATCCATGCGAAACAAATGGTTTAGCTTCAAATACTTGTGATATACATGATTTAGCTTCAACAGCATGCGAAACAAACGAGTTAGCTTCAAATACAAGCGAAACACATGATTGAGCTTCAAATCAATGCGAAATAGAAGGCTTAGCATCAAATCCATGCGACACAAATTATTTAGCTTCGTATACTTGCGATATTAGTGATATAGCTTCAAATGCAGGTGATACAAACGAGTGAGCTTTTAATCCAAGCGTAACACATGATTTAACTTCAAATCAATGGGAAGTAGCAGATTTACCTTCAAATCCATGCGAAACAAATGGTTTAGCTTCAAATACTTGTGATATACATGATTTAGCTTCAGCTGCATGGGAAACAAACGAGTTAGCTTCAAATCCAAGCGAAACACATGGATTAGCTTCAAATCAATGCGAAGTAGAAGGCTTAGCATCAAATCCATGCAACACAAATTATTTAGCTTCTTATACTTGCGATATAAGTGATAAAGCTTCAAATGCAGGCGAAACAAACGAGTGAGCTTTAAATCCAAGCGAAACACATGATTTACCTTCAAATCCATGCGAAACAAATGGTTTAGCTTCAAATACTTGTGATATACATGATTTAGCTTCAGCTGCATGGGAAACAAACGAGTTAGCTTCAAATCCAAGCGAAACACATGATTTAGCTTCAAATCAATGCGAAGTAGAAGGCTTAGCATCAAATCCATGCAACACAAATTATTTAGCTTCTTATACTTGCGATATAAGTGATGAATCTTCAAATGCAGGTGAAACAAACGAGTGAGCTCTAAATCCTAGCGTAACACATGATTTAACTTCAAATCAATGGGAAGTAGCAGATTTACCATCAAATCCATGCGAAACAAATGGTTTAGCTTCAAATACTTGTTCATATACATGATTTAGCTTCAACTGCATGCGAAACAAACGAGTTAGCTTCAAATCCAAGCGAAACACATGATTTAGCTTCAAATCAATGAGAAGTAGAAGGCTTAGCATCAAATCCATGCAACACAAATTATTTAGCTTCTTATACTTGCGATATAAGTGATAAAGCTTCAAATGCTGGCGAAACAAACGAGTGAGCTTTAAATCCTAGCGTAACACATGATTTAATTTCAAATCAATGGGAAGTAGCAGATTTACCATCAAATCCATGCGAAACAAATGGTTTAGCTTCAAATACTTGTGATATACATGATTTAGCTTCAACTGCATGCGAAACAAACGAGTTAACTTCAAATCCAAGCGAAACACATGACTTAGCTTCAAATCAATGCGAAATAGAAGGCTTAGCATCAAATCTATGCGACACAAATTATTTAGCTTCGTATACTTGCGATATAAGTGATAAAGCTTCAAATGCAGGCGAAACAAACGAGTGAGCTTTAAATCCAAGCGTAACACATGATTTAACTTAAAATCAATGCGAAGTAGAAGATTTACCTTCAAATCCATGCGAAACAAATGGTTTAGCTTGAAATACTTGTGATATACATGATTTAGCTTCAGCTGCATGCGAAACAAACGAGTTAGCTTCAAATCCAAGCGAAACACATGATTTAGCTTCAAATCAATGCGAAATAGAAGGCTTAGCATCAAATCCATGCAACACAAATTATTTAGCTTCTTATACTTGCGATATAAGTGATAAAGCTTCAAATGCAGGCGAAACAAACGAGTGAGCTTTAAATCCAAGCGTAACACATGATTTAACTTCAAATCAATGCGAAGTAGAAGATTTACCTTCAAATCCATGCGAAACAAATGGTTTAGCTTCAAATACTTGTGACATACATGATTTAGCTTCATCTGCATGCGAAACAAACGAGTTAGCTTCAAATCCAAGCGAAACACATGGTTTAGCTTCAAATCAATGCGAAGTAGAAGGCTTAGCATCAAATCCATGCAACACAAATTATTTAGCTTCTTATACTTGCGATATAAGTGATAAAGCTTCAAATGCAGGCGAAACAAACGAGTGAGCTTTAAATCCAAGCGTAACACATGATTTAACTTCAAATCAATGCGAAGTAGAAGATTTACCTTCAAATCCATGCGAAACAAATGGCTTAGCTTCAACTACCTTTGATATACATGATTTAGGTTCAACTGCATGCGAAACAAACGAGTTAGCTTCAAATCCAAGCGAAACACATGATCTAGCTTCAAATCAATGCGAAATAGAAGGCTTCGCATCAAATCCATGCGACACAAATTATTTAGCTTCGTATACTTGCGATATAAGTGATATAGCTTCAAATGCAGGTGAAACAAACGAGTGATCTTCAAATCCAAGCATAACACATGATTTAACTTCAAATCAATGGGAAGTAGCAGATTTACCTTCAAATCCATGCGAAACAAATGGTTTAGCTTCAAATACTTGTGATATACATGATTTAGCTTCAGCTGCATGGGAAACAAACGAGTTAGCTTCAAATCCAAGCGAAACACATAATTTAGCTTCAAATCAATGGGAAGTAGCAGATTTACCATCAAATCCATGCGAAACAAATGGTTTAGCTGCAAATACTTGTGATATTCATGATTTAGCTTCAACTGCATGCGAAACAAACGAGTTAGCTTCAAATCCAAGCGAAACACATGATTTAGCTTCAAATCAATGCGAAATAGAAGGCTTAGCATCAAATCCATGCAACACAAATTATTTAGTTTCTTATACTTGCGATATAAGTGATAAAGCTTCAAATGCAGGCGAAACAAACGAGTGAGCTTTTAATCCAAGCGTAACACATGATTTAACTTCAAATCAATGCGAAGTAGAAGATTTACCTTCAAATCCATGCGAAACAAATGGTTTAGCTTCAAATACTTGTGATATACATGATTTAGCTTCAACAGCATGCGAAACAAACGAGTTAGCTTCAAATACAAGCGAAACACATGATTGAGCTTCAAATCAATGCGAAATAGAAGGCTTAGCATCAAATCCATGCGACACAAATTATTTAGCTTCGTATACTTGCGATATTAGTGATATAGCTTCAAATGCAGGTGATACAAACGAGTGAGCTTTTAATCCAAGCGTAACACATGATTTAACTTCAAATCAATGGGAAGTAGCAGATTTACCTTCAAATCCATGCGAAACAAATGGTTTAGCTTCAAATACTTGTGATATACATGATTTAGCTTCAGCTGCATGGGAAACAAACGAGTTAGCTTCAAATCCAAGCGAAACACATGGATTAGCTTCAAATCAATGCGAAGTAGAAGGCTTAGCATCAAATCCATGCAACACAAATTATTTAGCTTCTTATACTTGCGATATAAGTGATAAAGCTTCAAATGCAGGCGAAACAAACGAGTGAGCTTTAAATCCAAGCGAAACACATGATTTACCTTCAAATCCATGCGAAACAAATGGTTTAGCTTCAAATACTTGTGATATACATGATTTAGCTTCAGCTGCATGGGAAACAAACGAGTTAGCTTCAAATCCAAGCGAAACACATGATTTAGCTTCAAATCAATGCGAAGTAGAAGGCTTAGCATCAAATCCATGCAACACAAATTATTTAGCTTCTTATACTTGCGATATAAGTGATGAATCTTCAAATGCAGGTGAAACAAACGAGTGAGCTTTAAATCCTAGCGTAACACATGATTTAACTTCAAATCAATGGGAAGTAGCAGATTTACCATCAAATCCATGCGAAACAAATGGTTTAGCTTCAAATACTTGTTCATATACATGATTTAGCTTCAACTGCATGCGAAACAAACGAGTTAGCTTCAAATCCAAGCGAAACACATGATTTAGCTTCAAATCAATGAGAAGTAGAAGGCTTAGCATCAAATCCATGCAACACAAATTATTTAGCTTCTTATACTTGCGATATAAGTGATAAAGCTTCAAATGCTGGCGAAACAAACGAGTGAGCTTTAAATCCTAGCGTAACACATGATTTAATTTCAAATCAATGGGAAGTAGCAGATTTACCATCAAATCCATGCGAAACAAATGGTTTAGCTTCAAATACTTGTGATATACATGATTTAGCTTCAACTGCATGCGAAACAAACGAGTTAACTTCAAATCCAAGCGAAACACATGATTTAGCTTCAAATCAATGCGAAATAGAAGGCTTAGCATCAAATCTATGCGACACAAATTATTTAGCTTCGTATACTTGCGATATAAGTGATAAAGCTTCAAATGCAGGCGAAACAAACGAGTGAGCTTTAAATCCAAGCGTAACACATGATTTAACTTAAAATCAATGCGAAGTAGAAGATTTACCTTCAAATCCATGCGAAAGAAATGGTTTAGATTCAAATACTTGTGATATACATGATTTAGCTTCAGCTGCATGCGAAACAAACGAGTTAGCTTCAAATCCAAGCGAAACACATGATTTAGCTTCAAATCAATGCGAAATAGAAGGCTTAGCATCAAATCCATGCAACACAAATTATTTGGCTTCTTATACTTGCGATATAAGTGATAAAGCTTCAAATGCAGGCGAAACAAACGAGTGAGCTTTAAATCCAAGCGTAACACATGATTTAACTTCAAATCAATGCGAAGTAGAAGATTTACCTTCAAATCCATGCGAAACAAATGGTTTAGCTTCAAATACTTGTGATATACATGATTTAGCTTCATCTGCATGCGAAACAAACGAGTTAGCTTCAAATCCAAGCGAAACACATGGTTTAGCTTCAAATCAATGCGAAGTAGAAGGCTTAGCATCAAATCCATGCAACACAAATTATTTAGCTTCTTATACTTGCGATATAAGTGATAAAGCTTCAAATGCAGGCGAAACAAACGAATGAGCTTTAAATCCAAGCGTAACACATGATTTAACTTCAAATCAATGCGAAGTAGAAGATTTACCTTCAAATCCATGCGAAACAAATGGCTTAGCTTCAACTACCTTTGATATACATGATTTAGGTTCAACTGCATGCGAAACAAACGAGTTAGCTTCAAATCCAAGCGAAACACATGATTTAGATTCAAATCAATGCGAAATAGAAGGCTTAACATCAAATCCATGCGACACAAATTATTTAGCTTCGTATACTTGCGATACAAGTGATATAGCTTCAAATGCAGGTGAAACAAACGAGTGATCTTCAAATCCAAGCGTAACACATGATTTAGCTTCAAATCAATGCGAAATAGAAGGCTTAGCATCAAATCCATGCAACACAAATTATTTAGCTTCTTATACTTGCGATATAAGTGATAAAGCTTCAAATGCAGGCGAAACAAACGAGTGAGCTTTAAATCCAAGCGTAACACATGATTTAACTTCAAATCAATGCGAAGTAGAAGATTTAACTTCAAATCCATGCGAAACAAATGGTTTAGCTTCAAATACTTGTGATATACATGATTTAGCTTCAACAGCATGCGAAACAAACGAGTTAGCTTCAAATCCAAGCGAAACACATGATTTAGCTTCAAATCAATGCGAAATAGAAGGCTTAGCATCAAATCCATGCAACACAAATTATTTAGCTTCTTATACTTGCGATATAAGTGATAAAGCTTCAAATGCATGCGAAACAAACGAGTGAACTTTAAATCCGAGCGTAACACATGCTTTATCTTCAAATCAATGCGAAGTAGAAGATTTACCTTCGAATCCATGCGAAACAAATGGCTTAGCTTCAAATACCTTTGATATACATGATTTAGGTTCAGCTGCATGCGAAACAAACGAGTTAGCTTCAAATCCAAGCGAAACACATGATTTAGCTTCAAATCAATGCGAAATAGAAGGCTTCGCATCAAATCCATGCGACACAAATTATTTAGCTTCGTATACTTGCGATATAAGTGATATAGCTTCAAATGCAGGTGAAACAAACGAGTGATCTTCAAATCCAAGCGTAACACATGATTTAACTTCAAATCAATGGGAAGTAGAAGATTTACCTTCAAATCCATGAAAACAAATGGTTTAGCTTGAAAAACTTGTGATATACATGATTTAGCTTCAGCTGCATGCGAAACAAACGAGTTAGTTTCAAATCCAAGCGAAACACATGATTGAGCTTCAAATCAATGCGAAATAGAAGGCTTAGCATCAAATCCATGCAACACAAATTATTTAGCTTCCTATACTTGCGATATAAGTGATAAAGCTTCAAATGCAGGCGAAACAAACGAGTGAGCTTTAAATCCAAGCGTAACACATGATTTAACTTAAAATCAATGCGAAGTAGAAGATTTACCTTCAAATCCATGCGAAACAAATGGTTTAGCTTCAAATACTTGTGATATACATGATTTAGCTTCTGCTGCATACGATACAAACGAGTTAGCTTCAAATCCAAGCGAAACACATGATTTAGCTTCAAATCAATGCGAAGTAGAAAGCTTAGCATCAAATCCATGCAACACATATTATTTAGCTTCTTATACTTGCGATATAAGTGATGAAGCTTCAAATGCAGGTGAAACAAACGAGTGAGCTTTAAATCCTAGCGTAACACATGATTTAACTTCAAATCAATGGGAAGTAGAAGATTTACCTTCAAATCCATGCGAAACAAATGGTTTAGCTTCAAATACTTGCGATATACATGTTATAGCTTCAACTGCATGCGGAACAAACGAGTTAGTTTCAAATCCAAGCGAAACACATGATTGAGCTTCAAATCAATGCGAAATATAAGGCTTAGCATCAAATCCATGCGACACAAATTATTTGGCTTCGTATACTTGCGATATAAGTGATATAGCTCCAAATGCAGGTGAAACAAACGAGTGATCTTCAAATCCAAGCGTAACACATGATTTAACTTCAAATCAATGGGAAGTAGCAGATTTACCTTCAAATCCATGCGAAACAAATGGTTTAGCTTCAAATACTTGTGATATACATGATTTAGCTTCAACTGCATGCGAAACAAACGAGTTAGCTTCAAATCCAAGCGAAACACATGATTTAGCTTCAAATCAATGCGAAATAGAAGGCTTAGCATCAAATCCATGCGACACAAATTATTTAGCTTCGTATACTTGCGATATAAGTGATATAGCTTCAAATGCAGGTGAAACAAACGAGTGATCTTCAAATCCAAGCGTAACACATGATTTAACTTCAAATCAATGGGAAGTAGAAGATTTACCTTCAAATCCATGCGAAACAAATGGTTTAGCTTGAAATACTTGTGACATACATGATTTAGCTTCAGCTGCATGCGAAACAAACGAGTTAGCTTCAAATCCAAGCGAAACACATGATTTAGCTTCAAATCAATGCGAAATAGAAGGCTTAGCTTCAAATCCATGCAACACAAATTATTTAACTTCTTATACTTGCGATATGTGATAAAGCTTCAAATGCAGGCGAAACAAACGAGTGAGCTTTAAATCCAAGCGTAACACATGATTTAACTTCAAATCAATGCGAAGTAGAAGATTTACCTTCAAATCCATGCGAAACAAATGGTTTAGCTTCAAATACTTGTGATATACATGATTTAGCTTCAACAGCATGCGAAACAAACGAGTTAGCTTCAAATACAAGCGAAACACACAATTGAGCTTCAAATCAATGCGAAATAGAAGGCTTAGCATCAAATCCATGCGACACAAATTATTTAGCTTCGTATACTTGCGATATTAGTGATATAGCTTCAAATGCAGGTGAAACAAACGAGTGATCTTCAAATCCAAGCATAACACATGATTTAACTTCAAATCAATGGGAAGTAGCAGATTTACCTTCAAATCCATGCGAAACAAATGGTTTAGCTTCTAATACTTGTGATATACATGATTTAGCTTCAGCTGCATGGGAAACAAACGAGTTAGCTTCAAATCCAAGCGAAACACATGATTTAGCTTCAAATCAATGCGAAGTCGAAGGCGTAGCATCAAATCCATGCAACACAAATTATTTAGCTTCTTATACTTGCGATATAAGTGATAAAGCTTCAAATTCAGGCGAAACAAACGAGTGAGCTTTAAATCCAAGCGTAACACATGATTTAACTTCAAATCAATGGGAAGTAGAAGATTTACCTTCAAATCCATGCGAAACAAATGGTTTAGCTTCAAATACTTGTGATATACATGATTTAGCTGTAGCTGCATGCGATACAAACGAGTTAGCTTCAAATCCAAGCGAAAAACATGATTTAGCTTCGAATCAATGCGAAGTCGAAGGCGTAGCATCAAATCCATGCAACACAAATTATTTAGCTTCTTATACTTGCGATATAAGTGATAAAGCTTCAAATTCAGGCGAAACAAACGAGTGAGCTTTAAATCCAAGCGTAACACATGATTTAACTTCAAATCAATGGGAAGTAGAAGATTTACCTTCAAATCCATGCGAAACAAATGGTTTAGCTTCAAATACTTGTGATATACATGATTTAGCTGTAGCTGCATGCGATACAAACGAGTTAGCTTCAAATCCAAGCGAAAAACATGATTTAGCTTCGAATCAATGCGAAGTAGAAGGCTTAGCATCAAATCCATGCAACACAAATTATTTAGCTTCTTATACTTGCGACATAAGTGATGAATCTTCAAATGCAGGTGAAACAAACGAGTGAGCTTTAAATCCTAGCGTAACACATGATTTAACTTCAAATCAATGGGAAGTAGCAGATTTACCTTCAAATCCAAGCGAAACAAATGGTTTAGCTTCAAATACTTGTGATATACATGATTTAGCTTCAGCTGCATGGGAAACAAACGAGTTAGCTTCAAATCCAAGCGAAACACATGATTTAGCTTCAAATCAATGCGAAGTAGAAGGCTTAGCATCAAATCCATGCAACACAAATTATTTAGCTTCTTATACTTGCGATATAAGTGATGAATCTTCAAATGCAGGTGAAACAAACGCGTGAGCTTTAAATCCTAGCGTAACACATGATTTAACTTCAAATCAATGGGAAGTAGCAGATTTACCATCAAATCCATGCGAAACAAATGGTTTAGCTTCAAATACTTGTGATATACATGATTTAGCTTCAACTGCAAGCGAAACAAACGAGTTAGCTTCAAATCCAAGCGAAAAACATGATTTAGATTCAAATCAAAGCGAAATAGAAGGCTTAACATCAAATCCATGCGACACAAATTATTTAGCTTCGTATACTTGCGATACAAGTGATATAGCTTCAAATGCAGGTGAAACAAACGAGTGATCTTCAAATCCAAGCGTAACACATGATTTAGCTTCAAATCAATGCGAAATAGAAGGCTTAGCATCAAATCCATGCAACACAAATTATTTAGCTTCTTATACTTGCGATATAAGTGATAAAGCTTCAAATGCAGGCGAAACAAACGAGTGAGCTTTAAATCCAAGCGTAACACATGATTTAACTTCAAATCAATGCGAAGTAGAAGATTTAACTTCAAATCCATGCGAAACAAATGGTTTAGCTTCAAATACTTGTGATATACATGATTTAGCTTCAACAGCATGCGAAACAAACGAGTTAGCTTCAAATCCAAGCGAAACACATGATTTAGCTTCAAATCAATGCGAAATAGAAGGCTTAGCATCAAATCCATGCAACACAAATTATTTAGCTTCTTATACTTGCGATATAAGTGATAAAGCTTCAAATGCAGGCGAAACAAACGAGTGAACTTTAAATCCGAGCGTAACACATGATTTATCTTCAAATCAATGCGAAGTAGAAGATTTACCTTCGAATCCATGCGAAACAAATGGCTTAGCTTCAAATACCTTTGATATACATGATTTAGGGTCAGCTGCATGCGAAACAAACGAGTTAGCTTCAAATCCAAGCGAAACACATGATTTAGCTTCAAATCAATGCGAAATAGAAGGCTTCGCATCAAATCCATGCGACACAAATTATTTAGCTTCGTATACTTGCGATATAAGTGATATAGCTTCAAATGCAGGTGAAACAAACGAGTGATCTTCAAATCCAAGCGTAACACATGATTTAACTTCAAATCAATGGGAAGTAGAAGATTTACCTTCAAATCCATGCGAAACAAATGGTTTAGCTTGAAATACTTGTGATATACATGATTTAGCTTCAGCTGCATGCGAAACAAACGAGTTAGTTTCAAATCCAAGCGAAACACATGATTGAGCTTCAAATCAATGCGAAATAGAAGGCTTAGCATCAAATCCATGCAACACAAATTATTTAGCTTCCTATACTTGCGATATAAGTGATAAAGCTTCAAATGCAGGCGAAACAAACGAGTGAGCTTTAAATCCAAGCGTAACACATGATTTAACTTAAAATCAATGCGAAGTAGAAGATTTACCTTCAAATCCATGCGAAACAAATGGTTTAGCTTCAAATACTTGTGATATACATGATTTAGCTTCTGCTGCATACGATACAAACGAGTTAGCTTCAAATCCAAGCGAAACACATGATTTAGCTTCAAATCAATGCGAAGTAGAAAGCTTAGCATCAAATCCATGCAACACATATTATTTAGCTTCTTATACTTGCGATATAAGTGATGAAGCATCAAATGCAGGTGAAACAAACGAGTGAGCTTTAAATCCTAGCGTAACACATGATTTAACTTCAAATCAATGGGAAGTAGAAGATTTACCTTCAAATCCATGCGAAACAAATGGTTTAGCTTCAAATACTTGCGATATACATGTTATAGCTTCAACTGCATGCGGAACAAACGAGTTAGTTTCAAATCCAAGCGAAACACATGATTGAGCTTCAAATCAATGCGAAATATAAGGCTTAGCATCAAATCCATGCGACACAAATTATTTGGCTTCGTATACTTGCGATATAAGTGATATAGCTCCAAATGCAGGTGAAACAAACGAGTGATCTTCAAATCCAAGCGTAACACATGATTTAACTTCAAATCAATGGGAAGTAGCAGATTTACCTTCAAATCCATGCGAAACAAATGGTTTAGCTTCAAATACTTGTGATATACATGATTTAGCTTCAACTGCATGCGAAACAAACGAGTTAGCTTCAAATCCAAGCGAAACACATGATTTAGCTTCAAATCAATGCGCAATAGAAGGCTTAGCATCAAATCCATGCGACACAAATTATTTAGCTTCGTATACTTGCGATATAAGTGATAAAGCTTCAAATGCAGGCGAAACAAACGAGTGAGCTTTAAATCCAAGCGTAACACATGATTTAACTTCAAATCAATGCGAAACAAATGGTTTAGCTTCAAATACTTGTGATATACATGATTTAGCTTCAGCTGCATGGGAAACAAACGAGTTAGCTTCAAATCCAAGCGAAACACATGATTTAGCTTCAAATCAATGCGAAGTAGAAGGCTTAGCATCAAATCCATGCAACACAAATTATTTAGCTTCTTATACTTGCGATATAAGTGATGAATCTTCAAATGCAGGTGAAACAAACGAGTGAGCTTTAAATCCTAGCGTAACACATGATTTAACTTCAAATCAATGGGAAGTAGCAGATTTACCATCAAATCCATGCGAAACAAATGGTTTAGCTTCAAATACTTGTTCATATACATGATTTAGCTTCAACTGCATGCGAAACAAACGAGTTAGCTTCAAATCCAAGCGAAACACATGATTTAGCTTCAAATCAATGAGAAGTAGAAGGCTTAGCATCAAATCCATGCAACACAAATTATTTAGCTTCTTATACTTGCGATATAAGTGATAAAGCTTCAAATGCTGGCGAAACAAACGAGTGAGCTTTAAATCCTAGCGTAACACATGATTTAATTTCAAATCAATGGGAAGTAGCAGATTTACCATCAAATCCATGCGAAACAAATGGTTTAGCTTCAAATACTTGTGATATACATGATTTAGCTTCAACTGCATGCGAAACAAACGAGTTAACTTCAAATCCAAGCGAAACACATGATTTAGCTTCAAATCAATGCGAAATAGAAGGCTTAGCATCAAATCTATGCGACACAAATTATTTAGCTTCGTATACTTGCGATATAAGTGATAAAGCTTCAAATGCAGGCGAAACAAACGAGTGAGCTTTAAATCCAAGCGTAACACATGATTTAACTTAAAATCAATGCGAAGTAGAAGATTTACCTTCAAATCCATGCGAAAGAAATGGTTTAGATTCAAATACTTGTGATATACATGATTTAGCTTCAGCTGCATGCGAAACAAACGAGTTAGCTTCAAATCCAAGCGAAACACATGATTTAGCTTCAAATCAATGCGAAATAGAAGGCTTAGCATCAAATCCATGCAACACAAATTATTTGGCTTCTTATACTTGCGATATAAGTGATAAAGCTTCAAATGCAGGCGAAACAAACGAGTGAGCTTTAAATCCAAGCGTAACACATGATTTAACTTCAAATCAATGCGAAGTAGAAGATTTACCTTCAAATCCATGCGAAACAAATGGTTTAGCTTCAAATACTTGTGATATACATGATTTAGCTTCATCTGCATGCGAAACAAACGAGTTAGCTTCAAATCCAAGCGAAACACATGGTTTAGCTTCAAATCAATGCGAAGTAGAAGGCTTAGCATCAAATCCATGCAACACAAATTATTTAGCTTCTTATACTTGCGATATAAGTGATAAAGCTTCAAATGCAGGCGAAACAAACGAATGAGCTTTAAATCCAAGCGTAACACATGATTTAACTTCAAATCAATGCGAAGTAGAAGATTTACCTTCAAATCCATGCGAAACAAATGGCTTAGCTTCAACTACCTTTGATATACATGATTTAGGTTCAACTGCATGCGAAACAAACGAGTTAGCTTCAAATCCAAGCGAAACACATGATTTAGATTCAAATCAATGCGAAATAGAAGGCTTAACATCAAATCCATGCGACACAAATTATTTAGCTTCGTATACTTGCGATACAAGTGATATAGCTTCAAATGCAGGTGAAACAAACGAGTGATCTTCAAATCCAAGCGTAACACATGATTTAGCTTCAAATCAATGCGAAATAGAAGGCTTAGCATCAAATCCATGCAACACAAATTATTTAGCTTCTTATACTTGCGATATAAGTGATAAAGCTTCAAATGCAGGCGAAACAAACGAGTGAGCTTTAAATCCAAGCGTAACACATGATTTAACTTCAAATCAATGCGAAGTAGAAGATTTAACTTCAAATCCATGCGAAACAAATGGTTTAGCTTCAAATACTTGTGATATACATGATTTAGCTTCAACAGCATGCGAAACAAACGAGTTAGCTTCAAATCCAAGCGAAACACATGATTTAGCTTCAAATCAATGCGAAATAGAAGGCTTAGCATCAAATCCATGCAACACAAATTATTTAGCTTCTTATACTTGCGATATAAGTGATAAAGCTTCAAATGCATGCGAAACAAACGAGTGAACTTTAAATCCGAGCGTAACACATGCTTTATCTTCAAATCAATGCGAAGTAGAAGATTTACCTTCGAATCCATGCGAAACAAATGGCTTAGCTTCAAATACCTTTGATATACATGATTTAGGTTCAGCTGCATGCGAAACAAACGAGTTAGCTTCAAATCCAAGCGAAACACATGATTTAGCTTCAAATCAATGCGAAATAGAAGGCTTCGCATCAAATCCATGCGACACAAATTATTTAGCTTCGTATACTTGCGATATAAGTGATATAGCTTCAAATGCAGGTGAAACAAACGAGTGATCTTCAAATCCAAGCGTAACACATGATTTAACTTCAAATCAATGGGAAGTAGAAGATTTACCTTCAAATCCATGAAAACAAATGGTTTAGCTTGAAAAACTTGTGATATACATGATTTAGCTTCAGCTGCATGCGAAACAAACGAGTTAGTTTCAAATCCAAGCGAAACACATGATTGAGCTTCAAATCAATGCGAAATAGAAGGCTTAGCATCAAATCCATGCAACACAAATTATTTAGCTTCCTATACTTGCGATATAAGTGATAAAGCTTCAAATGCAGGCGAAACAAACGAGTGAGCTTTAAATCCAAGCGTAACACATGATTTAACTTAAAATCAATGCGAAGTAGAAGATTTACCTTCAAATCCATGCGAAACAAATGGTTTAGCTTCAAATACTTGTGATATACATGATTTAGCTTCTGCTGCATACGATACAAACGAGTTAGCTTCAAATCCAAGCGAAACACATGATTTAGCTTCAAATCAATGCGAAGTAGAAAGCTTAGCATCAAATCCATGCAACACATATTATTTAGCTTCTTATACTTGCGATATAAGTGATGAAGCTTCAAATGCAGGTGAAACAAACGAGTGAGCTTTAAATCCTAGCGTAACACATGATTTAACTTCAAATCAATGGGAAGTAGAAGATTTACCTTCAAATCCATGCGAAACAAATGGTTTAGCTTCAAATACTTGCGATATACATGTTATAGCTTCAACTGCATGCGGAACAAACGAGTTAGTTTCAAATCCAAGCGAAACACATGATTGAGCTTCAAATCAATTCGAAATATAAGGCTTAGCATCAAATCCATGCGACACAAATTATTTGGCTTCGTATACTTGCGATATAAGTGATATAGCTCCAAATGCAGGTGAAACAAACGAGTGATCTTCAAATCCAAGCGTAACACATGATTTAACTTCAAATCAATGGGAAGTAGCAGATTTACCTTCAAATCCATGCGAAACAAATGGTTTAGCTTCAAATACTTGTGATATACATGATTTAGCTTCAACTGCATGCGAAACAAACGAGTTAGCTTCAAATCCAAGCGAAACACATGATTTAGCTTCAAATCAATGCGAAATAGAAGGCTTAGCATCAAATCCATGCGACACAAATTATTTAGCTTCGTATACTTGCGATATAAGTGATATAGCTTCAAATGCAGGTGAAACAAACGAGTGATCTTCAAATCCAAGCGTAACACATGATTTAACTTCAAATCAATGGGAAGTAGAAGATTTACCTTCAAATCCATGCGAAACAAATGGTTTAGCTTGAAATACTTGTGACATACATGATTTAGCTTCAGCTGCATGCGAAACAAACGAGTTAGCTTCAAATCCAAGCGAAACACATGATTTAGCTTCAAATCAATGCGAAATAGAAGGCTTAGCTTCAAATCCATGCAACACAAATTATTTAACTTCTTATACTTGCGATATGTGATAAAGCTTCAAATGCAGGCGAAACAAACGAGTGAGCTTTAAATCCAAGCGTAACACATGATTTAACTTCAAATCAATGCGAAGTAGAAGATTTACCTTCAAATCCATGCGAAACAAATGGTTTAGCTTCAAATACTTGTGATATACATGATTTAGCTTCAACAGCATGCGAAACAAACGAGTTAGCTTCAAATACAAGCGAAACACACAATTGAGCTTCAAATCAATGCGAAATAGAAGGCTTAGCATCAAATCCATGCGACACAAATTATTTAGCTTCGTATACTTGCGATATTAGTGATATAGCTTCAAATGCAGGTGAAACAAACGAGTGATCTTCAAATCCAAGCATAACACATGATTTAACTTCAAATCAATGGGAAGTAGCAGATTTACCTTCAAATCCATGCGAAACAAATGGTTTAGCTTCTAATACTTGTGATATACATGATTTAGCTTCAGCTGCATGGGAAACAAACGAGTTAGCTTCAAATCCAAGCGAAACACATGATTTAGCTTCAAATCAATGCGAAGTCGAAGGCGTAGCATCAAATCCATGCAACACAAATTATTTAGCTTCTTATACTTGCGATATAAGTGATAAAGCTTCAAATTCAGGCGAAACAAACGAGTGAGCTTTAAATCCAAGCGTAACACATGATTTAACTTCAAATCAATGGGAAGTAGAAGATTTACCTTCAAATCCATGCGAAACAAATGGTTTAGCTTCAAATACTTGTGATATACATGATTTAGCTGTAGCTGCATGCGATACAACGAGTTAGCTTCAAATCCAAGCGAAAAACATGATTTAGCTTCGAATCAATGCGAAGTCGAAGGCGTAGCATCAAATCCATGCAACACAAATTATTTAGCTTCTTATACTTGCGATATAAGTGATAAAGCTTCAAATTCAGGCGAAACAAACGAGTGAGCTTTAAATCCAAGCGTAACACATGATTTAACTTCAAATCAATGGGAAGTAGAAGATTTACCTTCAAATCCATGCGAAACAAATGGTTTAGCTTCAAATACTTGTGATATACATGATTTAGCTGTAGCTGCATGCGATACAAACGAGTTAGCTTCAAATCCAAGCGAAAAACATGATTTAGCTTCGAATCAATGCGAAGTAGAAGGCTTAGCATCAAATCCATGCAACACAAATTATTTAGCTTCTTATACTTGCGACATAAGTGATGAATCTTCAAATGCAGGTGAAACAAACGAGTGAGCTTTAAATCCTAGCGTAACACATGATTTAACTTCAAATCAATGGGAAGTAGCAGATTTACCTTCAAATCCAAGCGAAACAAATGGTTTAGCTTCAAATACTTGTGATATACATGATTTAGCTTCAGCTGCATGGGAAACAAACGAGTTAGCTTCAAATCCAAGCGAAACACATGATTTAGCTTCAAATCAATGCGAAGTAGAAGGCTTAGCATCAAATCCATGCAACACAAATTATTTAGCTTCTTATACTTGCGATATAAGTGATGAATCTTCAAAATGCAGGTGAAACAAACGCGTGAGCTTTAAATCCTAGCGTAACACATGATTTAACTTCAAATCAATGGGAAGTAGCAGATTTACCATCAAATCCATGCGAAACAAATGGTTTAGCTTCAAATACTTGTGATATACATGATTTAGCTTCAACTGCAAGCGAAACAAACGAGTTAGCTTCAAATCCAAGCGAAAAACATGATTTAGATTCAAATCAAAGCGAAATAGAAGGCTTAACATCAAATCCATGCGACACAAATTATTTAGCTTCGTATACTTGCGATACAAGTGATATAGCTTCAAATGCAGGTGAAACAAACGAGTGATCTTCAAATCCAAGCGTAACACATGATTTAGCTTCAAATCAATGCGAAATAGAAGGCTTAGCATCAAATCCATGCAACACAAATTATTTAGCTTCTTATACTTGCGATATAAGTGATAAAGCTTCAAATGCAGGCGAAACAAACGAGTGAGCTTTAAATCCAAGCGTAACACATGATTTAACTTCAAATCAATGCGAAGTAGAAGATTTAACTTCAAATCCATGCGAAACAAATGGTTTAGCTTCAAATACTTGTGATATACATGATTTAGCTTCAACAGCATGCGAAACAAACGAGTTAGCTTCAAATCCAAGCGAAACACATGATTTAGCTTCAAATCAATGCGAAATAGAAGGCTTAGCATCAAATCCATGCAACACAAATTATTTAGCTTCTTATACTTGCGATATAAGTGATAAAGCTTCAAATGCAGGCGAAACAAACGAGTGAACTTTAAATCCGAGCGTAACACATGATTTATCTTCAAATCAATGCGAAGTAGAAGATTTACCTTCGAATCCATGCGAAACAAATGGCTTAGCTTCAAATACCTTTGATATACATGATTTAGGGTCAGCTGCATGCGAAACAAACGAGTTAGCTTCAAATCCAAGCGAAACACATGATTTAGCTTCAAATCAATGCGAAATAGAAGGCTTCGCATCAAATCCATGCGACACAAATTATTTAGCTTCGTATACTTGCGATATAAGTGATATAGCTTCAAATGCAGGTGAAACAAACGAGTGATCTTCAAATCCAAGCGTAACACATGATTTAACTTCAAATCAATGGGAAGTAGAAGATTTACCTTCAAATCCATGCGAAACAAATGGTTTAGCTTGAAATACTTGTGATATACATGATTTAGCTTCAGCTGCATGCGAAACAAACGAGTTAGTTTCAAATCCAAGCGAAACACATGATTGAGCTTCAAATCAATGCGAAATAGAAGGCTTAGCATCAAATCCATGCAACACAAATTATTTAGCTTCCTATACTTGCGATATAAGTGATAAAGCTTCAAATGCAGGCGAAACAAACGAGTGAGCTTTAAATCCAAGCGTAACACATGATTTAACTTAAAATCAATGCGAAGTAGAAGATTTACCTTCAAATCCATGCGAAACAAATGGTTTAGCTTCAAATACTTGTGATATACATGATTTAGCTTCTGCTGCATACGATACAAACGAGTTAGCTTCAAATCCAAGCGAAACACATGATTTAGCTTCAAATCAATGCGAAGTAGAAAGCTTAGCATCAAATCCATGCAACACATATTATTTAGCTTCTTATACTTGCGATATAAGTGATGAAGCATCAAATGCAGGTGAAACAAACGAGTGAGCTTTAAATCCTAGCGTAACACATGATTTAACTTCAAATCAATGGGAAGTAGAAGATTTACCTTCAAATCCATGCGAAACAAATGGTTTAGCTTCAAATACTTGCGATATACATGTTATAGCTTCAACTGCATGCGGAACAAACGAGTTAGTTTCAAATCCAAGCGAAACACATGATTGAGCTTCAAATCAATGCGAAATATAAGGCTTAGCATCAAATCCATGCGACACAAATTATTTGGCTTCGTATACTTGCGATATAAGTGATATAGCTCCAAATGCAGGTGAAACAAACGAGTGATCTTCAAATCCAAGCGTAACACATGATTTAACTTCAAATCAATGGGAAGTAGCAGATTTACCTTCAAATCCATGCGAAACAAATGGTTTAGCTTCAAATACTTGTGATATACATGATTTAGCTTCAACTGCATGCGAAACAAACGAGTTAGCTTCAAATCCAAGCGAAACACATGATTTAGCTTCAAATCAATGCGCAATAGAAGGCTTAGCATCAAATCCATGCGACACAAATTATTTAGCTTCGTATACTTGCGATATAAGTGATATAGCTTCAAATGCAGGTGAAACAAACGAGTGATCTTCAAATCCAAGCGTAACACATGATTTAACTTCAAATCAATGGGAAGTAGAAGATTTACCTTCAAATCCATGCGAAACAAATGGTTTAGCTTGAAATACTTGTGACATACATGATTTAGCTTCAGCTGCATGCGAAACAAACGAGTTAGCTTCAAATCCAAGCGAAACACATGATTTAGCTTCAAATCAATGCGAAATAGAAGGCTTAGCTTCAAATCCATGCAACACAAATTATTTAACTTCTTATACTTGCGATATGTGATAAAGCTTCAAATGCAGGCTAAACAAACGAGTGAGCTTTAAATCCAAGCGTAACACATGATTTAACTTCAAATCAATGCGAAGTAGAAGATTTACCTTCAAATCCATGCGAAACAAATGGTTTAGCTTCAAATACTTGTGATATACATGATTTAGCTTCAACAGCATGCGAAACAAACGAGTTAGCTTCAAATACAAGCGAAACACACAATTGAGCTTCAAATCAATGCGAAATAGAAGGCTTAGCATCAAATCCATGCGACACAAATTATTTAGCTTCGTATACTTGCGATATTAGTGATATAGCTTCAAATGCAGGTGAAACAAACGAGTGATCTTCAAATCCAAGCATAACACATGATTTAACTTCAAATCAATGGGAAGTAGAAGATTTACCTTCAAATCCATGCGAAACAAATGGTTTAGCTTCAAATACTTGTGATATACATGATTTAGCTTCAGCTGCATGGGAAACAAACGAGTTAGCTTCAAATCCAAGCGAAACACATGGTTTAGCTTCAAATCAAAGCGAAGTAGAAGGCTTAGCATCAAATCCATGCAACACAAATTATTTAGCTTCTTATACTTGCGATATAAGTGATAAAGCTTCAAATGCAGGCGAAACAAACGAGTGAGCTTTAAATCCAAGCGTAACACATGATTTAACTTCAAATCAATGCGAAGTAGAAGATTTACCTTCAAATCCATGCGAAACAAATGGTTTAGCTTCAAATACTTGTGATATACATGATTTAGCTTCAACAGCATGCGAAACAAACGAGTTAGCTTCAAATACAAGCGAAACACACAATTGAGCTTCAAATCAATGCGAAATAGAAGGCTTAGCATCAAATCCATGCGACACAAATTATTTAGCTTCGTATACTTGCGATATTAGTGATATAGCTTCAAATGCAGGTGAAACAAACGAGTGATCTTCAAATCCAAGCATAACACATGATTTAACTTCAAATCAATGGGAAGTAGCAGATTTACCTTCAAATCCATGCGAAACAAATGGTTTAGCTTCAAATACTTGTGATATACATGATTTAGCTTCAGCTGCATGGGAAACAAACGAGTTAGCTTCAAATCCAAGCGAAACACATGGTTTAGCTTCAAATCAATGCGAAGTAGAAGGCTTAGCATCAAATCCATGCAACACAAATTATTTAGCTTCTTATACTTGCGATATAAGTGATAAAGCTTCAAATGCAGGCGAAACAAACGAGTGAGCTTTAAATCCAAGCGTAACACATGATTTAACTTCAAATCAATGCGAAGTAGAAGATTTACCTTCAAATCCATGCGAAACAAATGGCTTAGCTTCAAATACCTTTGATATACATGATTTAGGTTCAACTGCATGCGAAACAAACGAGTTAGCTTCAAATCCAAGCGAAACACATGATTTAGCTTCAAATCAATGCGAAATAGAAGGCTTAGCATCAAATCCATGCGACACAAATTATTTAGCTTTGTATACTTGCGATACAAGTGATATAGCTTCAAATGCAGGTGAAACAAACGAGTGATCTTCAAATCCAAGCGTAACACATGATTTAACTTCAAATCAATGGGAAGTAGAAGATTTACCTTCAAATCCATGCGAAACAAATGGTTTAGCTTCAAATACTTGTGATATACATGATTTAGCTGTAGCTGCATGCGATACAAACGAGTTAGCTTCAAATCCAAGCGAAGTAGAAGGCTTAGCATCAAATCCATGCAACACAAATTATTTAGCTTCTTATACTTGCGACATAAGTGATGAATCTTCAAATGCAGGTGAAACAAACGAGTGAGCTTTAAATCCTAGCGTAACACATGATTTAACTTCAAATCAATGGGAAGTAGCAGATTTACCTTCAAATCCAAGCGAAACAAATGGTTTAGCTTCAAATACTTGTGATATACATGATTTAGCTTCAGCTGCATGGGAAACAAACGAGTTAGCTTCAAATCCAAGCGAAACACATGATTTAGCTTCAAATCAATGCGAAGTAGAAGGCTTAGCATCAAATCCATGCAACACAAATTATTTAGCTTCTTATACTTGCGATATAAGTGATGAATCTTCAAATGCAGGTGAAACAAACGCGTGAGCTTTAAATCCTAGCGTAACACATGATTTAACTTCAAATCAATGGGAAGTAGCAGATTTACCATCAAATCCATGCGAAACAAATGGTTTAGCTTCAAATACTTGTGATATACATGATTTAGCTTCAACTGCAAGCGAAACAAACGAGTTAGCTTCAAATCCAAGCGAAAAACATGATTTAGATTCAAATCAATGCGAAATAGAAGGCTTAACATCAAATCTATGCGACACAAATTATTTAGCTTCGTATACTTGCGATACAAGTGATATAGCTTCAAATGCAGGTGAAACAAACGAGTGATCTTCAAATCCAAGCGTAACACATGATTTAGCTTCAAATCAATGCGAAATAGAAGGCTTAGCATCAAATCCATGCAACACAAATTATTTAGCTTCTTATACTTGCGATATAAGTGATAAAGCTTCAAATGCAGGCGAAACAAACGAGTGAGCTTTAAATCCAAGCGTAACACATGATTTAACTTCATATCAATGCGAAGTAGAAGATTTAACTTCAAATCCATGCGAAACAAATGGTTTAGCTTCAAATACTTGTGATATACATGATTTAGCTTCAACAGCATGCGAAACAAACGAGTTAGCTTCAAATCCAAGCGAAACACATGATTTAGCTTCAAATCAATGCGAAATAGAAGGCTTAGCATCAAATCCATGCAACACAAATTATTTAGCTTCTTATACTTGCGATATAAGTGATAAAGCTTCAAATGCAGGCGAAACAAACGAGTGAACTTTAAATCCGAGCGTAACACATGATTTAACTTCAAATCAATGCGAAGTAGAAGATTTAACTTCAAATCCATGCGAAACAAATGGTTTAGCTTCAAATACTTGTGATATACATTATTTAGCTTCAACAGCATGCGAAACAAATGAGTTAGCTTCAAATACAAGCGAAACACATGATTGAGCTTCAAATCAATGCGAAATAGAAGGCTTAGCATCAAATCCATGCGACACAAATTATTTAGCTTCGTATACTTGCGATACAAGTGATATAGCTTCAAATGCAGGTGAAACAAACGAGTGATCTTCAAATCCAAGCGTAACACATGATTTAGCTTCAAATCAATGCGAAATAGAAGGCTTAGCATCAAATCCATGCAACACAAATTATTTAGCTTCTTATACTTGCGATATAAGTGATAAAGCTTCAAATGCAGGCGAAACAAACGAGTGAGCTTTAAATCCAAGCGTAACACATGATTTAACTTCAAATCAATGCGAAGTAGAAGATTTAACTTCAAATCCATGCGAAACAAATAGTTTAGCTTCAAATACTTGTGATATACATGATTTAGCTTCAACAGCATGCGAAACAAACGAGTTAGCTTCAAATACAAGCGAAACACACAATTGAGCTTCAAATCAATGCGAAATAGAAGGCTTAGCATCAAATCCATGCGACACAAATTATTTAGCTTCGTATACTTGCGATATTAGTGATATAGCTTCAAATGCAGGTGAAACAAACGAGTGATCTTCAAATCCAAGCATAACACATGATTTAACTTCAAATCAATGGGAAGTAGCAGATTTACCTTCAAATCCATGCGAAACAAATGGTTTAGCTTCAAATACTTGTGATATACATGATTTAGCTTCTGCTGCAT